>NC_141160.1:79305313-79552813 GCF_053477565.2 Lygodium microphyllum
CTCCTCACAAAGGGACTAAAGTAGGTGTGATTGCAAATATTTCAACAGTGTCGGCTATGTGAGAGGTAGCCAATAGTGCTTGGCTTGGAACACTTGAAGCAATAAGTGGTCCATGGGTCTTGGCGGTTGATCGCCTCTACATTTTGGTTTTGTTGTTGGGACAAATGGATTCAAGCCTTCAGCACTTGCGCGCTTTGAATCGAGCATTGAAGTAGGGTTTTCCTCGAACCGGAGGTTGAGGTAGATAGGTAGGAAGCGAGGGAGTTTAAAGACGCATTTGATCTTCTTAGCAAGAAAGTTTCTGGTTTTTTGAATTTGGAATAGTAGGTTGGTATAGTGTAGGTATTTTCTTTATGATTTTTTCTTGCATTTAGGTAGGCTAGGAGCAAAAAATTTAGCATGCAGTAGGGTTTTTTGTTGCTGTATAACAAGCTGAAACAAGGAAAAGAAGGGCAAAAAATGAAAATTTGGGTTAGATATTGGTAAGAGAAGCAAGACTAAGGTGAATGGAGGCTTGGGCAAGGTAATAAGAGGCCAAGAGTGGCAAGAGAGACCTCAGTTTGCATTTGAGGGATTCAGGGAGCTAGAGAGAGAGGGGGAGCTTCATTGCATGGACCTGCTTTGATTTTGCAGTTGAGGAGTTCTTTGCCCACTACAGGTACTCCACACATTCTCTTGCATGAATAGCTAGGATTTGGAGGTGCTTAACTAGTAAGAAGGCCTGGATCGTCTAGCGTGATGAATTCTGTGCAACTCATATGAAAAATCCATCGTGTTCCTAGTGATAGCAATTATGGGCCTAGTCCCAGAATTGGCCCTTGGACCATGTGACTCAAACCACCTGACTCGGACCACTTGACCACTTGGCCCACTTGACTTGGCCCTCGACCGTTCGGCCACTTGGCCCACTTGACTCCGATACTCATCGCTCGGCCGTCAACCATTGGAACAAACCCGATATTCAACCCTCGACCTTCGATCCTCATCCTTGCTGACTCGGCCCAACCCCCCTTGATGCTATCAGGTGTGAGGATAATCACAACCTTTAGTAAGGGTGACCTCATCAAACCTCTAGGAAGGACAAGGAATATTCTGACATACCAGGCAAGTCTAGTGATGAGAGCAAGGACTTGTTGAAAGAGTTGATACAAGTGCATGTTGAGCAGAGAGAACCAGTGAGTGAGGCCATGCTTAAAATAAGAAGCTAAGGAGACAATACCAAGGGCATGCTTTGGACTTACAAATATCGTAGAATACCACAAAAGAAGCCCAAGCCTTATAGAAAAAGGTATAGATGGAGAGCTAGCACAACACCGTGATGGATATCCAAAGCACTGCTACATGCTCAAGGATGTTACGTAGGTAACCGATGGATTTGGGTACCAAAACCCCCTACTAATCCACCTCTATCTGTTAAAGGCCAGGACATATTAAGAGCAAAGAAGCGTAGGAGGAAATCTAAATGAAAGAACAAGTCTCAAGTCAAAAACATTGGAGTGATGGAGCCCCTCACTATTGAAATCAAAAAACCAAACGGGACTATTTGAAGGATAGATCCTCAGCCTAGCGTGCTTAACAAGAAAATATCAGATGTAATCGTTGAGGGTACACAAAAGCCATGGGTGCACAAGGAGCCTTTGACTTCCCAAGGAGAGGCACCACATGCACAATGTTGCTCATGATAAGGCTAATTGCTCAACAAAGCAAATAGTAGAATCATCTAACAGCCATGAGCAATTCTTTGAGCTAGTGTCAAGTCCACCTAGGAGTCCCAAATCTCCTACACCCTCTTTTCCTAAATGGACACATGAAGCACAACAACACTCACGAAGTGCAACCGCTCTGTCACGATCTCTATCTCCATCTAAGCTTCCAAATGTCCAAGAGAGGACATGACACCACCCTTAGCTCTCAGCCTAAGGATATGCTTGTGCAATCCATTGTGACTAGCTCAACTGATGCTCTATTTGTACAAGTGAATGCTCAAACGACAACAAAAGACATGACCACTTCTGATCTGCCTAAGGACTTGGCACTGCGATCCACCAACAATAGCCAGTCCACTGAACTATCCACTACTGGTTGCAATCAAGAATCGAAGGAGGAGCTAAACATAGGAGAATTAGCTGACGAACTAGACTCTCCAAAAAGAGAGGCAGTTGTGTCCTCACAACCTAGCAAGTTCCCCCACAGCAGCCGTCATAGAGCACAAAGTACAACTAGCCTGCAAAGAAGCTCTCTAGCCCCATCGAAGGGAGCATACGGCACAAGCTCCTCCACTAGAGCGCAACGTACCTACCCTAAAGAGGTATACGCTGAAATGAGGCCCAAAGCAACACTATCCGGGACGCAGGCCGCAAAATCCCCAGGCCAGGAAAAGGAAGGCTCAAGTGAATGCCCAGGGGGTAGCGACCCTTGATGTGTAGGCCCTACCCAGATGCTCAAAGGAATAGAAGGAAGCCAAAAACATGAAGGAATTTGTCGAGCTATTTCAGAGCATTCTTGATACTGCGGCCACCAGGGACTACACCATTTGGGTCCTAGCCAATGTCTTCCCTACACAGCTTGATAGAAGCCCACCACCAACACTACCCCAGTCGTCTGATCACCTGGACTCACCCCACTTTATACAATTAGAATAGCCCCTATATTGTATAAAATGCTTACCAAGTGCCACCTGGCCACCATGAATTTTTGTCTTTACATGGTTAAAAGGGGGGCAAGCTCCCCAACTCTACCAACCTTCCATGTCTACTCTTAATACATTTCACACATTTAACAAAAGAAAAAGAAAATCAAGCACAGGTGATTTGTATCTAAGTTAACAACATGGGATTCAGATAAGTGATGTCTCTTTGCGTTGCGCGTGTTCATTGTAGTTGAAGCATATAATTTGCATGTACTCTCACAAGTTGTCAAGTGGATACAGGATGACACATGTCTCTATATGAAAGTATTTAATGTCCAAGATGCCGCAAGACTACCAACCCCACAAAGAGCCATCATAGAAAAGGTAGCAGAAATACCAGGAACAAAGAGCCATGATGAAAGCCTCTCTACCAAAAGAGGAAATCACCCTTGCACAGCAGACCGTCCACATCTTAGGACCCAAAGCATAGTCATTGGCTACTCTCTCATTCTGGGTCAAACTCTATATTTGACTCAGTGCAATTGTTACCTCAATTGTACCGACATCTCATGTTACAAAGAGATTTTGCAAAATCTCAAGGTATCTCCCCATCTTCACAATTGTTCCTCTCACAACGAGGCTAGTAACATAATCATCATTGTGAAATCCATTTTCACAGCCTCTGACTCTCTACACTTCCCAGTCCAACTGAAAGGTTGATGGCCTCAACATATTGCAATGGTTTTATTTCAAAAAAGAAGAAAGAGGGAAAGCAAGAAAGCAACAAATACAAAAAAAAAAAAATAGCACTCAATCATAGCACAACACCTAGGGGTCCTCAAGTTAGGTGTTGTCCAATGACCTTGGTCGCTTGGCTCCGTCCCTAGTCCCCTAGCCCTTTTCACATCCCCCATAATTGTTCAGGGCACATCTAGGGAGCTTGTCTCACCTATGGTTAGACTTGTCACCATGACCCACTTGCACAATTCCTTTTTTCCACTCCACTTCTGTACCATTGCAATCGATGGTGGTAAGCAATGCACGAACGACCATGGAAAGTACACCGTAATCGTCGAGAAAGACAAGTAGCTACCCACTACCACAAGCTAATATGTCAATTAGTTCAATTATGCTACATTGTGTTGTCACAGCAAAAATGATGTCTCATACACCTTCATGTGTACTTCTCCTCAACATTGACAACTTTGCTCCATCCATACATTGCTACGAGGCATCAGACCAACAATCTTCTACCTACGTAATATCTAAGTACCCATGTGCACTCACATAATATTTGAACCATAATCTATATACATTGTGGGTCCTCAAGTGTAGGACATTACTCTTGACTTACCTAGAGTTTTCATCAGCCTATCTCCCAAACTCATCAAACTATGTCTTGTGCACGATAAGAAGACTAGCACTACCCCCAGGGAGAGACCACATATGAGAGGCTTTCAATTGCGGGTATCAACAACTCCACCGAAAGTACCGTCAGCTCTTCATTAACACTCAACTCTTACCTCTTATCCTTTATCATCATGCAAGCCCACCAAACAATCATCATGTGTAGAATCCCTAAAAGACAACACCTATGCCAATCATCAGTGGAATTTCCAACAAGGACAACCTATTACCAACTCCAACAATCCTACCACTAGCCACCTAAGCCAACAACGTGCCCCCAATGACCTTCATCTGCACCACCACCAAAAACTCCTCCAAGGCAAACTATAGATGTCCCTTCCACCCACCTCTTGGGTGCATACCAAAGCCTGCTAGCAACCTACGATGGTGAGTGCCATGGGATTGGCACACGTCTAGGAGGGGGGCAATGTTAACCCTCAAACAAATAAGGTGGAAAATCTAGGAAATCTAAAGTAGAAGACAAGGCCAAGGCAAAAGTGAAATGGAAGTTGAAAGCACGCCAAAGAAGAATATGGAAACACAAGAAGTGCAAAATAGTCCTATTTCAAGGAGAAAGGCGCATAAGAAAAAGCACAAGTTAATACATTTGTAAAAGAGCATCGAGCTCTCACTCGTGCAAATTGTAAAGGTTGATGGACGGTAGGAAGGAAGCTAGGAAGATAGGAGGACAATGGGAAAAAGGGCCTAGGCCATGGCTCGCCATGTAAAAAAGGGGATAAGGGGATGACCGCCCAAAAGGGACTTAGGATTCTGTATATAAAGTTGAAAAGTGAATGAGAAGCTCATTCTTATGTGCAGCCAAAAGTGGCTCTCTTATTCTTCTTCTTATTATTCTTCTTCTTGCTTGCTTGAGCTTGTGCTTGAGAGAGGGAGTGTGAGAGTGTGAGGGAGTGAGTGTGTGAGGGTGAGGGACCATGGTGGACAAGCTCTCTATCTTCTTCTCTTCTCTTCTCTTCTCTTCTCTTCTCTTCTCTTCTCTTCTCTTGCTCATGGCCATGGATCTTGGAGAATGCAGCTTGAGGATGGAGCTTGCTTGAAGCTTGCACTTGGATCGTGGAGCTAGCAGAGTGCTTGTTGGGAGAGGAGGTAACTCGACCGGGCATAGAGATAAGCTCATTACACCCATAGAGATAGATAGCGCGTTGGCTATGTGAGGTAGCCATTAGTGCTCAACTTGGAATGCTTGAAGCAATAAGCAGTCAGTGGGTCTTGGCGGTTGATCGCCTCTACACTAGGGATATAGAAAGAGATAGGCCTTGGTTGGCTGCTTGAGCACCTGGACATCATGGAATGTGACACTGTGGGCTCCTTCTTTGACATGCTCACGATTTTTTCAGCCTGTTCATACGTCTCCTCTTCATCTGAGAATGGGAGATCGATGGTCACTATGACATGTCTCCAATCTCGCTCATCCTCAGGGCAAGGTATGTACTTGGTTAATGGCATGTACCATTTCTTTACTGGCACATCACCCTTAAGCATGGTAGAGATGGCATCTAGGTTGACAGGGGTTGTCTTCCAAGTGTCAATCTCGACCCTTACTGCTTCTGTTTAGTTTCCTAGGAATATTAGACCATTTCCCTAGTCTTCAATGACTCGAGCGTTCCTCATCTAGGGTCGGCCTAGCAGAATGCTATAATCCGCTCCCTTCATGACAATGAAGTTAACAGAGAACTGGACACTCGTGATCTTCATTGGCCAATTCTTCAAGACTCCAAATGGCCTTACCTTTATTCCTTTGGCTAGAGTGACAGTGAACCTAGCGGTTTCAAAAGGCGGGTTTCCCCAAGCTTGGAGCACAATGTAGCTCAACACACTCAATCATGCCCCAATATCTCTAATTTCCTTTTGTGTTACATCTCCTAGGGCTAGGATAGGCAAAATTGCATGCGTCTTAGTGCCTTCCCAAAAGGTGTTAACATGTAGTGACTTATGCAACACTAAGTGTAGCTCAAAGCTGGTTATTTGCATGACTGCATCATGATCTTGCAAGTTAGAAGCATCGTGCTCCATGAGTTCTTCTACCCAATTTTTCAACTCCTGCCCTAGCATGGGGTGTTGTGTCTGAGTGTGTCTCCTAAACTTAGAGTCACTCGAGTGGTCACTAACGTGGCAAGGAGATTGCTGGTTGCTTTCCTCTCTCCTAAGTTTGTGATTCTTGGCCATTGGTCTTGACTGACTTGTTGGCCTATAGCATCTAAACTTGGCCTAGGTGGCACCACCTGTGGCATGGGTGCATCTCTCAACCTTAGTCATGCAGGTGAGATTGGCGTGCTCATGGTAGAGAAGTCCTCAATCTCATCCTCTAAGATAGGCTCATCATCCTTGAGGTGCTCCTGGGCTTCCTTTACCCACTCCTTGACTTTGGATATTGGCTCGAGTTGGCGCCTAGGATAGGGATACTCCCCTACCATGCCATCTTTGGAGCTGTGGTATTTTCCTTTGCATCCCTGACGTTCTTGCCAGTCACTAGCATTGTCGCATCCTTAGTCTTAAGTGTGACCTTTGCGTCAGTATTTTTCTTCATTCTCCTTCTACTCTTCTTTCCTATTGAGTCTACATCTAAATTGATGGGCTTGTGCAACGATATGGTTGCCTGCTTTGTCTGTGGTCTTGTTTGTGGTCTTGTCATGACATGCAACAGTGGGATGGGTGTGTCCTCACTGTCAAATATCTTGACTCCAAACAGCCCCAAGGGCACTGGTCGTACGATTGTTGAGCTAGGGGATGCCTTCTGTCTAGGGCAATCAACAAAGAGATGAGTGATGCCACACTTGACACATCTAAGGTCGACTTTTTCCTTATTCACTTGTTCTCTCTCTAGATAACGTGATGAGATATGGCTTGGGTGACCGCAAGTCCAACATGAGATTGGATCTTGGGCCTCGGCCCTGCGAATCCTCTTCCCCTACCTCTACCTAATGCCATCACTGGTACTAGTTGATAGTCCATCAAGACTAGATTTCCCTCTTCATCGTATGAGACATAAGGGTTTAAGTACTCTTTTTCTTCATTATAATCCTCCATGTAATGGATTGGAGCATCACTTGGTGGATGGGTCACGTAGGGTCCTTGTGGCCTGGGTATGCTCGTCTGTTTGATCTCCATCATAGAGATGATGGGTTTTGCATCGTGTGGTATTCGAAGTGCTAGCTATGGACTCATCTTCCAAAGAAATTTTGCGGCATGTTCCCCAAGTATGACAGGGTGTACTGTTGGACATAGGGGGATCTCCTAGGCAACCTACAGTGCATGGCATCGTGGCTGAATCTTCCACTGTTCGTGCAAGGCCTAAATCTAGGATCTTGGCACTCAGCTGAAAGGTGGCTACCGCCACAATGCATGCATTGAACGTACAATCACATTGGTCTCCTCACCAATTCTTGTACTCGTGCTAGGTCAACATTCTCACCTCAGCTAGCTCCTAGCCTTGATCTACACTCTTCCCCCTGTCCTGCATGCTAGGGGTTGATCCCTCGCTAGAGGTTGTGGTCCTCTTTGAGGTCCTCTGACTAGAGTTGTTGTGGTTCAAACTTTGAGATCTTATCTCTCTCAGCTCGTCATCCACCCTAATTGCTTTGTCAAAGACCCTAGCTAACACATCTTGCTGCGCACTAGAGTTACTTGCTAAAGCCTTGTACAACTCCTCGATGCGGATTCTATTTATAAACACGGTGGAGACTGCTCTTTCATTGGGTTTCTCATTCGTAGGGATTCTCTTGAAGAGGTTGCACACATGAGTGACGTAGTCTCTTATGTCCTTTGTCCTTTTGACCGACTATGAGGGTGTCAAAGTATCCCGCTTTCGAGAATCTCTTAATGAAGAGATCTTTTAGTCGGGCAAATTTTGTTTGCTTTGCCGCATCTAAGCTAGTGTACCACATCCTACCTTTATTGCCTAAGCAGAGACCAAACGCGTGGGAGGGTTGTGCAAGGTCCATGAGACCACATTGGCCTCACAAAATTGCTTGAACTGCTCTACGAAGCTTTACGGGTTGCTACTAGGCTAGTACTTATTCAGTTGCTTAGCTACTATAGGGATTTTTGATTGGCTCTTTGCCCTTGAGTAATTCCTAGGCTTGAGAATAGAGAGGTTGCTAGTGTTGTTGCACTCTGTTTGAGTAGTCGTGTTGTCCATGAGCCGCTTGTTCACAAGCTTACTCAGCGTGAGGTGTGCCTCTAGCGCACTCTCTTTCTCCACGTTTAGTCCTGCCTTGCTTTTACCTGCTGAGGCTACAAACTTTGTGCACATCTACATTGTGCTACAACTTCCTAGCTCTCTGCTTGTGTTTGTAGGTCGCTATGCCCTGTAGCTCTTTCCTAACTATTTTCTTTCTTCCTCTAGGATTGCCACTACCTCCTCTACTAGTCTATTATGGATTACTATTCTGGTCAGCAAGTCATATTCATTGACCATGTCTTGAACCGCAGCTAGGAATTCACCCACATCCAGCTCCTTTTCTTCTTGGTCTATGTTTGCTCTTGACATCATTCCTGCTTCCTACTCCACGAGGTTGTCAATCAATCCAAGTAGCTTTGGTAGCACTTTACCTTCAAACTTACTGTCCTTTCAGTCCCCCTATCGTCTTTGTGGGTCCTATTAATGGGGTTTTGAGAGGTATCTCACTATGTTTCGGGGTCTCCTCCTATTGATGGGTTCCTTCGAGTTATTACGTCTGAGTTTGTTTCTTGTTATTAAAAACAGTCCTCAACTTGTGTACACTTAGTGTTGGGTGCTCTATTGTGCACGGTGCAAATTTAGGCTTTCCATCTTTCTAGTGCACATATATAAAAGAAATTGCTATGGGGTGTGCAAACAAAACAAAACAAAACAATCTTACAGGTATGGCTACCGCCTTGACTTGTCTACGACCTAGTATGGCTCTAAGCGCGGTCTTTGGTCACTCTTGGGGTCTATGCTACTACGTCTTTGCTCTATCAAGGCTCAGTTACCATGTAAAGGTTGATCTATGGCTTTAATTCCAGTCAGTCCCTTGACTAGGCTAGTAGGGCCCCTTCTAGACTATTCAATTGCAGCTTTCTCCGGTTCCTAGCTTCAGCAAGCCGGGTCGGGTCTCTAGGGGTGTTCGAGAATGTGTTCAAATTGGTCCAATTCTAGGTGGTCAGACTTTCAGAGTCGGACAGCCCCAAATGTGGTGGTCCAACTACTAAAGGTGGTCTAATTCCTACTGGGTCTGATTGCTATGCTAGGTCTGATCCTTGCCTCTATCTGATTGACATGGGTTCGATCAATTGATTGGACAAATGGGGTGTCTGACTGGACATGCTGTTAACCCCCAAACAAACAAGTTGGAAATCCCAAAAAATCTAAAGCGGAGGACAAGACCAAGATAAAAGTGGAACGGAAGACAAAGGTATGCCAATAAAAATTATGGAAACACAAGAAGTACAAAAAAGTCCTAAATGAAGGAGAAAGGTGTGCAAGAAAAAGCGTAAGTCAATACTTTTGTAAAAGAGTGCAAGGCACATCATGATTAAATTTAAGAGAGCTTAGCAATTTGTAAAGGTGGATGGGTGATAGGAAGGAAGCTAGGAAGATAGGAGGACAATGGAAAAGGGCCGAGGCCATGGCCAGCCATGTAAAAAAGGGGGATAAGGGATGACCGCCCAAAAGGAACTTAGGGTTTTGTATATAAAGTTGAAAAGCGAATGAGAAGCTCATTCTTGTGTGTGGCCAAAAGTGACTCTCATCATCTTCTTCTTCTTCTTGCTTGCTTGAGCTTGTGCTTGAGAGAGGGAGTGTGAGAGTGTGAGGGTGAGGGACTGGGGAGGAGAAGCTCTCCATATTCTCCTCTCTTCTTCTCTTCTCTTCTCTTCTCTCATCTTGCTCGTGGGAATGGAGCTTGGAGCGTGGAGCTTGAGGATGGAGCTTCCTTGAAGCTTGCACTTGGATCGTGGAGCTACTGGAGTGCTCGAGAGAGGAGGTAACTTGATCGAGCATGGAGGTAAGCTCACTACACCTGTAGAGATGGATAGAGCATCGGCTATGGTAGCCATTAGTGCTCGGCTTGGAATGCTTGAAGCAATAAGTAGTTCGTGGGTCTCGATGGTTGATCACCTCTATACGGGCAATCCGATTGGAGAAGGTTGTCAGATTAGATGGTTGCGATGGTTGGTTCGATCAAACAAAAGGGGTTGTCTGACTTTCAAGTGTGTCCAACTAGATGGTCTAGTGGTAGTCGGATGGTCCAATTCTTCCAATCAAATGGTCTGACTACCTGACTCTGGGAATTGGACCAAGACACATTGGTCCAATTGCAGCTCTCGATGGTGCAACGCGATGCATTTCGACCAATTTCTCCACGTAGTGATTGCGGCCACCTGTAGGACTTTCCAGCTCAAGCAAATACACAGTCAAGAAGGTTTGTATCTACCTGGTATGGTTGAAAAACTCCAAGTCAATGGGCATGATCTCTCTGTGACATGCAACTCTCTCTCTCTCTCTCTCTCTCTCTCTCTCTCTCTCTCTCTCTCTCTCTCTCACTCAAGCTCTCTCTTTCACTCAGTGTGTATAAATGAGTTGTTTCCCCCTATCCTTGGGGTTTTAGGGACCTGCCTTACTCAGTCCTTACCTCCCAACTCACCCTCCTTAGTCATTAGGCCTAGAAGCAATCTTTCCCCAACTCTTTTTCTAGTTGTACCTTGTTTACAACATCAAAACCCTACTATTTTCTCACAATGTCTTGGTCCTATCCTACCTTAATGCAAACAAAAATCACAAGACAATGCTTGGGCTCCATCAACCTACTCATCTATACATCAAAAACCCAAAATACTTACTTGTTTCACAGATTAAAAATCCCAAATCTCCTATCTACCTCAAGCATCGGTTTGGGGATGAAACCCTACTTCCATGCTCGATTCAAAGTGCATGGTGCTCAAGGCTCACATCCATTGGTCCCGACCACGGAACCAAAATGAAGGGAGCTCTCTAACTCAACCTGTGAGACCTACAAACTGCTTATTGGTCAAGCGTTTCAAGCTAAGTGGCCATGGCTACCTCTCGTATAGCCGATGTGCTATCCCTACCCATGGGGAGTAGTGAGCTTACCTTGATGCTCGATCGAGTACCTTCCTCTCTCTTGCACACCGGTGGCTCCAGGATCTTTGAGGCAAGCTCAAGAAACCTCAATCCCTCTCCATCAAGCTCTATCCTCCATAGTCGCATGAGAGAAGAGAAGAGAAGTGAAGAGGAGAATATGAAGAGAGGAGATGGGGAGCTTCTTCTCCTCGATCCCTCATTCTCACACACTCACTCCCTCACTCTCTCACTCAAGTGCTCACAAGAAGATAAGAGAAGAGAAGAAGAAGAAGCTTGTTGCCACACATCCAAGAATGAACTCTCATTCATCTTTTGAACTTTATGTACAAAGTCATCAATCCCATTTGGGCGGTCATCTCCTTTTTAGGCCCTTTTTTCCATTGTCCTCCTATCTTCCTAGCTTCCTTTCTACTACCCATCTACCTTTACAATTTGCACGGGTGGGAGCTGGCACTCTTAAAATAAATCATGGTGTGCCTTGCCCCTTTTTACAAAATTATTGACTTGTGCTTTTTCTTGGCGTGCCTTCGTATTTTTTTTCACTTTTTCCTTATCCTTGTCCTGTGCTTTAGAGTTTCCCGATGTTCCACCTTGTTCATCTAAGGATTAACATCCATCTTGATTTGATGCTTATCATCGACGATCTGTTCCTAGCTTATCTTATTATAAAAAATGGCCCATAAATATGATGCTTATTTTTTTCTTTATAAATCTAACTCAATAGTTATTTTACCTCTCCTTTTTCAACCTTAAGATGCCCCTCAAATTCCAATATTTACTTATTGTTCTTTCATTGAAGATCTTGTCTTTATCCCTTCTCTGTCTTGTCCTTCTCTATCTATAAATATTCCTTCCACTTTTCCTACCTATCACAAATTAACACATTTTTTAATAGATTTACCTAAATTTTTAGCTAATGCCTCTTTAGCTCATTGCTCATTATATGATTTTTTCTACCCATCTCTTCATCCTCTTTTACTAGTTCCTCTTCCATCTCCTACCACTTCTATTCCTCAGCCCTCTTAGTTGGTTAGTGGATATGAAGGGTTTGATCAGAAGATTCCTAGAAGAAGAGGATGGAGCTCAGTTGATTCTCTTACTCGACCTCAAATTAATTGTCCATTAATTCTAGGGGAGTGGATGACTACCATTCAAGCATATCAGAATTATCTACATTTTGCTCAACAACATTCATGGTCTACAGATCCTTTAGTGAGATTGGCAGCTCACTTTGCTTTGTACCTAGCGTACATGCATTGACATTCACATAATGATCCGAAGGCCATTCCAAAGTTGTGCATGAATGAAAATGTGAACATTGATTCCCAAAAATTGGATGTATTGTATTTTCATGCCCTTTGTCTATGTAGTAGATACCTTGTCTTGCTAGAGAGGATGTGTTGCCTTCAATTTTTCCAAAATCCGCCAAATTTTTTTGTGGATGAATCCTTATCCATGGACTATTTTTACAATCACCAAGCCTTCAAGAGGGATCATCTTCACTAATACATCTGGATGTATCTTTCATGATTCATAATAATATACATCTAGATGTATCTTTCATGATTCATAATAATATATCTCTCTTTTGGAGGTGTCATTAAGATGGGTGTTTTGTGTTTGTGTTGTGTTAATTTCTATGTGATGGGTTTGTGGTGGTTGAATATTAGATTTGTTCGAGAACTATATTTTTGGATATTTTGAGTGATGGTGATGGTGGATGGATAAGAAGCAAAGATGCAAAACCTCCTATATCCTTAACGAATTTGTCAAAATTTGTTATTGTTTATAAGATATGCTAATGAATAAAGGGTTTTCCTTTCGTTGTATTATTAATTAGATGCAGGTTATAAGTTTGGGGTCATGGTTGGCTAGTTTCTTAAAGATGTTAAAGAAAATCAAGTTGAGATCTTTGATGAACTTATATTTCATTTTTCCTAGGTTGCAAGGATGCTCCCTTATTAAGTGTGGGGATATGTTGAATGTTGAAATGACTTGATTTTTTGGTTTTTTTTTTGTTTTTGAGGACTGAATGGTTGATTTTTTATGGATTTTGAATGATGATTAGTTATTTTGGAAGTTTTTGAGAGTGTTTTGGAAGCTCATAATATCTTATAGTAGAGATATGAGGCTCTGTGATGTTCTGATAGGTTTTGTTAAGGTTCTAATTAGTTTTGATAGCTTCTGTTTTGTTTTGTTTCTTTTGTATGGAAGGATGAGTAATGGTTGATGAAGTTTGAGGTTTTTTGAAAGCTCATTGAATGGTTTTTGATGGTTTTGATTGGTTTTAGTATGAGCTATGTGGTTCTGATGCTTTTCGTTGACCTTATATAACCCTCTGTTGAGCTTCTATAGAGCTTATATTCTAGTTCTGTTCTGTTTTGTTAAGCGCACTTCTTCCAGACGCGTCAAAGTTCTTTTACAGTCAACAATATGGTTTTCAACAAACTATTGACAACCTTGAGAATCCATCTCTTCATTCTTTTCATCGACTGCGCACCCTTTGATTGGAACATCATCCAAGAAGAGCATTGTAAATTGTGGTATAAAAACCATGAGTACCCTATTCATAGCATTTGTCATGTGTGCCACCCACCGAGTTCATTGCACCCTGTGTGGGAGAGTATACATCCGTACTAAGCCCAAGGGAGTTTTCATGGCTGTGATATCCTTGCTCTCAACTGAAAATTGAAACCGATTATATCCCAAGTAAAGATCACCCAAAGAATAGATAGCTCTACTTGCAAAAGCCTCTATAAATTCATCAGCTACCATAGGACTTGCACCCACATTTCTTATGGTCACTTTATTGACCGACTGCATGTCCTGAATAAATCTCAAAGACCCATTTTTTTGGGCACAGTGAACCAATGATTTGAGTACGGGGCTAAAGATGGCTCCAAGATCTTCATACGTATCTTTTCATTTAGCAACTCCATCAACTTTGGCAAGTAAGATTTAGGCATTGGAATAGGCCTCAAGTTCCATGGTACATGTGGCATAGTAAATATCACCATAGGAGAGACAAAAATCAAATCCACATAGCCTATTTTAGCTAGTTGAAATGCAAATGCTTTCCCATGCTTAGCCAAGATCCGCATAAATCAATCTCTTTCAATAGGAAAAACAAACCCTTTTGCACCAACCTTTAGTTGCTGTAATATTTCACCTATAAACTGATGTCCTATATATTTTAGGATCCCATAAACTTGGCCACCTTGACACTTTGCTATATAGACCCTCATTGTTTGATGGAAGTGAAAAAGCAATTGGTTTTACATTTTTGTCAACCATCTTATATTTTGTCTCCACAACTACTTCAGTCCATTGTAATCCTTCCTTTGAGCAAACAATGCTATAATATCATACATGTCCAAAGAACATATACTCTATTTTCAGCCTCATTTTCTACATATATGGTTGCTGAAATTTCAGCCACAGTGTTAGTAATATTCAACCCATAAAAGAGACCTGAATTGAATTCATTTTTAGCTAACAATCCTAATGCTCTCAACTCCTTAGCAACCCATTTCATAGATATGCATTTATCCCTATACATAGCTTTCATAGGCTTAAACCAACATGAATTGTTTGCTATAAATTGAGAATAACTAGTAGTAAATACATGCTTCATTCCATCAAGAGGTAAGTACGTCCTCTGAACATCACTATTGTAGCCTTGCATTATAGTAGTGTTCAGTGAAAATCCGATTCTTTGAACTCCCTTACATTCGAAGGTAAAGGATACTCTCGAAGTGTATCTTGATTCCTAGGATGATTAATACAAATGGTAAGAAATTGGATTGTTTTCCTCCCATCCTTGCTTTTAACTCTTGCATAAGAAGAACCATCATCAAGCACCTTTGTTTCTATATGAACTCTTGTAATATAGGGCTGTCCCAAAATCACTACTAATGAGGAATTGCCTTGCACAAATAAGTGTTGCTCTTCTTGTACATGACCAATTTTCACTTTTACATTAGAACACACAACATAGAGCTCCCCTGAAAAATTATTTGCAGCCCTCATATGCCAACCACGATCAGTGTCCACAGGCCATGCACCATTCTCATACAATCCATGCATGGTCAATGACATTAATCTTGGACCCGTGGTCAAGCAAAGCAACACAAGGAGTTTCACACTCCTCTATTTTCACAACCATTTCAATGGTAGCCCTTGCCTTGTAATTTCTTGTGTAATGACTCTGAGTAATAAATCTTGGAGTCACTTTTTCCATATTGTTGCATTTGTCTTACTCCAATATGCATATTGCTACAAGACAATGCGTTTTCAGCCAATTTCTTCTCTTTTTCACATGCTACCTACTATTCTTTAGTAGCATCAACCATTGATAAAACATCATTTACATCTGCTCATATTCAACCCAAATGCCCAACAAACCAATTTTCTCTTCAAATTGGCGCAATGCACTAGTGGCATCTCCAAGAAATTGATGCTTCCTCTTAATTATGTCAATGATTTCATCATGTAATTCCTACTTGGCAATACCAAGCACCTCTCAAAAGGTGAATTCCACCCGATTTTTAAAACCCATTCTGCAAGAACCTTCTTGAGATCTGTGGCTATCTTAATATTAGATTGCATCTTGTATCCTAGCTTCTTACCCTTCTTTTTGCCTCTTATTTGCCATCTTGTTTCTTCTGACCTCTTTCATAACATGCTCACGAGGTGACTGATTTGCAACTTTAGGATGATCCACATTTCTTGTCACTCTCTTAGATGTCATTGTATTATCTTCATCTCTCTTCTATTTCTCTTCCACAAGCACATCTGTGTTTTGCACTTTTTCTCAATATGTATACATTGAATATGCATCTACCGGTAATTCCTATAGCTAGTCATGTCACGAATGTCTTGCCTTGCATGAGGCATTTCACTATCAATAGATTTCCTCTTTTTATCTTCATCCAAAGCATGTGTTCATATTGTAGCCTTCGGACCAAGGCCATGTATTCTATCCAAATGTAGACCAAAAGTAGTAGTATGTATAGCCACATAAGCATCTCAGACAGCCAAGTCTTCCAACAACTTTTGCATACCTCCCTTTCCAAAATTCAAAGCTAGAGGTAATACCATTTTGTGTGCATGGATCTTGCCACATGAGCTGTCATGCCAAGGCCTCCTCATAAGCAACAAAATCCTTCATTTCATGCTACAAACTATCACACCACATATATATTTTCCTTGGTTTAGGAATTGCTCCTCGTCCCTTTTCCTCTTGTCCTTTCTCATCCAAATTTGGGACCTTCAATTGAAGATCTTATATGCCTTTAATCAATTCATCTAATACATCTTCCCTAACAGTGGAAACAATGGGTGTAGCCATAGGGATAGCCACAGAAGAAGGTGGCTTATTGGATATATCAACCGTTTTGCCCGTAATAGTGGGCAAGCTAGATACATGCAATCTTTCTCTTCTTCTATGCTTTTTCACCATTGCAATAACAACATCTTTAACATGCCTCCACTTTGTTTTAAGCCCTCTTTTTGTAATTTGATCCTTTAATAAATCATCAAGCCTCTCTTAAATCTTAGGATTTACCGCTTGTAGAAACAATTTAAATTTTTGGCTTGCAAGAGCCTACTATTTTGCAAGATCTAACTACTCAAACCAACTTTCAAATTCTCCTAATAACTTTGTAACCACATGACCCTTATTGGGTTTTAGAACCCACTCTTGGAAATTCTTGAGGGTAATCAAATTAGTGTCTTCAATGTAAAATTCTTCCTAGAGTGTCTTCTTGAAAGCTATTCAGTAAGCATCTTGCATGTACAACTCAGTAACTTGGGCTTTCAATTCATGTACAATGACCTGTACAAAATACCGACTCTATGCAAGTGAAGTTACCCCAAAGAACTCCATTTTTTAAGCATAGGTATGCAAATATGCAGCTACATTTGTGCCATTAAACAACTTCATCTCACACTCTGCTACCTACAGAGCATTCATCACTCATTCATCACAATAGTTTATGTTTAAGCAGAAGAATACATCACTTGTGCTGTTGGTGTACTCACATAAGCATGTTCATATTATGCATTAACTGCTGCAAAAAATCACTAGAAACTATGCTTGAAGGTTCTCCCATCCTACCTTTCCTTCTGATGACCTTTCATGTTGGGTTCACCAATGTTGGAGGGTTTTTAGTCAAAAGGTTGTATCCAAGTCAAAAGGTCCTATCCACCTCAAATTAGAGAAAGAAGAGAGTAAATAATAGGAGGAGATAAAAGAGAAGAAAAAGAATAGGTAAGAGATCCAAATGAGTCCCAAGAATGCTAGAAATCAAGTTCTCTTCAAGACATGTCCATACATCATGAATCAATCATAAAACCTTCTACCAAGTTTGCCAAATCCTTTGCACAAGACATACAAAGCTTAATGATTTAGACACTACATGTATGTACATCTAAGATAAAGAGTCCAAAAAATCCAAATGTTAATAGGTTTAGATGATTTCTTGGTAGAAGAAGCCCAAGTACTTCACCTGTAGGAACACTATGTCTTGATAGAACATGAGAAGATAAACAAAATCTTTGTATGGGACTCCAAACACACTTTAGAATTGTGTATTCCTAGATATTACAAAATTCATAAAGTGATCATTTGATGGGTAAACTCCAAGACAAATGGTTCTTGGACTATCTAGACAATGTCTGATGCTTCTATACTTGGAATTGATCTCCAAGCATTAGATCTCCTGGAGCAACCCTTATAGAAGCCTTGAATCACTTATGGTAGCTTGTTGCCCTATTTTAAATAGTCATTGACAACTTATAACAGCCCTCAACAAGAGCTTTCATGTTTTTAAACTTCTCTCTGATGGGGTTGTAGATGGTTCCCCTAAGGTGGGGGACCAAGATTCAAGTGATAGAACTCTTTCGGAGCATCAAGATTGAACCAAGAAGTGTTATGGATTTTTTCAGCCTTGCTTTTTTTGGTTCAAAAATAGTCCATTACAACCTACCACCAAAATTATGTTACCTTCTCCAAAAGCATAATCAAGGTGGCCTCCTCCTTTCCCACTTGTGAGGGCTCTTTTGCCATGTCTCGCACTAGCTTTGAATGAGCTCTTTCCCTCCATCCTAATGTCAATTAAAGTAGACCCGCCTCAGTTTGTTTGCACCAGTTTTAGCTGAGAAATGGTCTCTATTACTTCATACTTTTCTTGTTGTTGATCAAGTGATTATTAAGTCACTTAGGTGACTTCCTAGTCTCTACCTCATGTCATATACCATAGTACTTACCATAGTACATATCAAGACTTGCCAAGGTATTAAAAGAGCCAAGTGTAGCATGATCTTGTCATATGACTCAACAGAGATACGTCTTGCCTACCTCTAAGGCACCTGACTTTTTGCCATTTCACACCATAGACTAAAGATAGCATGACACCACCATGTGAAGCTTTTTATGTAGGGACATAGTGGTTAGGGAAAAGAAAAGGACGCATAAGAAAAGAAAATGGATTAGACAAGGTTGCATTTGATTGTCTTGGGATGCACGTCACGATTCTTGCCTTGGGATGGGCTAGGAGTTAAGTTTTCACACTCTTGCTTCGTTCTCTCACACCCTTTCTTTTTATTTGCTCCTCTAACTCTAGCGTGTGTTTGCTATTGCCTGCCCTCTCATCTCTTCACAAACTGCCCTTTATCTATAGGCATAAGGGAAAGAGGGAGGGTCACTTACTTGGTCATGGTGAGAATATTGAGGTGTTCTGTGGTGGCAAGGGGAGATGATATTTTTCAAGGGGAAGATCATTGTTATTTGATTAGAATTTTCCTAAATTTAAGTTAACCAATCAATTTCCATGTATAATAAAATATCATGATATTTTTAGGGGGACAGGATGTGTTGGGATAAGAAAAAAAAAGTGGGTTATTAGAATATTTTCACTTTTTAATTTAAAACTTGGAGAAGGGGTTGATATGTCAATTAAAGGGAGAGGAGAAGTATAAAATAAAATCCAAGTTATTTGGGATATTTTTCCTTGAAGAGGAGGAGATGACCACATTGATTCTTCCCAAATTTTTAAATTAAAAAAACCGAGGAAGGGGGTGGAGTGAGTGTCAATTTACATTTTCTTCTTCCCTCTCCTCTGTGTGTGTGTGTGTGTGTGTGTGTGTGTGTGTGTGTGTGTGTGTGTGTGTGTGTGTGTGTGTGTGTGTGTGTGTGTGTGTGTGTGTGTGTGTGTGTGTGTGTGTGTGTGTGTGTGTGTGTGTGTGTGTGTGTGTGTGTGTGTGTGTGTGTGTGTGTGTGTGTGTGTGTGTGTGTGTGTGTGTGTGTGTGTGTGTGTGTGTGTGACTCCCTAAAAAGATGGGGGGATAGTACCTTAGTATCTATATTAATATTAAAAATTGAATTAATGGGGGAGGGGGTACCAATTGATTTAGTGAAATGAGAGAGAGAGAGAGAGAGAGAGAGAGAGAGAGAGAGAGAGAGATGTGGAGAGAGTTATTAAAAAAGATTCAAATTTAGGGGGAGGGGGGATTTCATAAGGCTTTGGATATGGGAGAAAGAGAGAGAGCGTGTATGTGAATATATATACATCTCTCAATGTATTAAAAATTTGAATTTGGGAGGGGGTTAATCACTTCAATAGGAGGAATGAGAGAGAGAGAGAGAGAGAGTTAAGTATAATAAAGTAAATTCTAAATTCATTATAATAAGAGCTCGGGGGGTTCGCTATATATATATTCTCTATATAACATGAGTTCATGGCCTATTTATAAATATCCTAATCTGTGAATTTTTCTTGAATAAAAAACAACTCTTTTCTATTCAATCTGTAAGTAACCCCTTTATATGACATCCTTCTATATGTAAAAAATGTATAAAAATGGTGTTTTAAAAACCTCTTATTTTGAACTCACGTTATATATACATATATACATGAGTGGACCTCCCCCCCCCCCCCCCCCCCAAGAATAAGAGGGGCCCGTTTATGTGGCATGGAGGAGGGGTTTTTGGCAATGACATGTTATTAGGATGATATGGAGGAGAGATGATGATATTGATGATGAAAGAGAGGGCGAGGTGGCAAGATGAAAACAGAGAGGTGGGTTGGTATTATTATTTTTTAAATTCGATTAATATTATTGGGAGGGAGGCATTGATTCAAATTGCTGAATCAGGTAATTCCCCTCCCATTAGTCATTGTCTTACATCCTCTATAATAAGGTTTTTAAACCTTAGTGATCCCCACCTCCCCCTTTTCTCCCTAATTTACATGTAGTTTGTGGAATTTAACCCTCCTCGCTTGGTTGGACATTCATTGTGAGAAGGTGGAATGAAATTAATAAGCTTGAATTATTATGTGTAACTTAAGTAATTTGATAAGTCATGACAAATATGCATGGTTGAGAAAAATAATTATTATGCATGACAAAAGATGTGTGTGTGTGTGCATGTGTGTTCATGGGGATATTATACGTTCATTGAATATATGCACAAAATCTGCAATTAATATGAACTAGTTTACGTGTATATTCTTTGTTGAGCCAATACTTAGTCTCATGGAATTCAATATGTCTATTGAAATTTTTATTCTACACATGTGCAAAATGTCAATATCACACAAGGGCTATTTATGCTATTGAGATTTGGTACATGCATAGACTAAAGAGTTCCATATTGTGGACTCCCCTTGGATAGTATATACTTGGATTCATAGAAAAAAACAAGGTCCTTCATGAGCTACTTGGTTGTATGCCCCTAAAAAATAAATTTGCCAATTTTGATGTGATTAACACTTAAAAGATCCTGTGAAACTCTTAACATTTTGCCACTCATAGCAATTAGGAGAGTATATTTTTGTGAATAGAAGACAATTAGTTACATAGATAGTATATACTTGTATTCATAGAAAAAACAAGGTCCTTCATGAGCTACTTAGTTGTATGCCCCTAAAAAAGAAATCTACCAATTTTGATGTGATTAACACTTGAAAGATCTTGTGAAACTCTTAACATTTTGCCACTCATAGCAATTAGAAGAGTATATTTTTGTGAATAGAGGACAATCAGTTACATAGATATCATGAAATTGCTCATTCTCAATGTGTTGCAAAGACATTGTTTGCAATGTTTCGTTGAATGGTTATAGTGTGTGCAATATATATATTTTTTGCATGAATAGATATTGTATCAATGCTTATGTTATAGGGGTGAGAATTAACCTTTCTTTGTCTAAGAGTGAAATTTTATCGTTCTAATGCTTGGATACACTTGTAATTGTAGATGCTTTTCCATTAAAAGCTCCCTTCATACTTGGATGCATATGTATCCAAGATGAGCAATGATACATATCATCGATCCAATTTTCTTCTTCATCTTTCTTTTTGCGTACTTGTATATAGAGACTTCCTATTCTTCTCTCAATCTTTGTAACCTAGGAAATAGATGTAAAGAAGTATGTGTTAACCCTAAATAATAGGTATTTTAAGTTGACCAGTAATCACCAATATGTCCTATGAATCAACTCTGACATTAGGTGATATTCACACTTTTGCAACCACACATAAACATCGATATCAAAATGCATATTGATATATACATTGACACAAAATATAGATTCAAATTAAAGGCATCACTTTGATTATACCATCTACATGAATAGAACAGAAAGAAAAGTACAAGAATACTTTGAGAATTTCTCAAAAACAAGTTTCATTATAATGAAGAGAGTATGGTTAGAATCAATACATTGTATGTATATGTGGGTATTATAAAGTAGTTATTACAAGGATGACAACCACATGGCATGCAAATCCAAATAGGGACTTTGGATTGACACTTGAGATATTCTATGACTTGGTACATTGCGCATTATATGGATGATATTGATAAAAAAGAGAGAGAGAAAGACACGCAAGTGAGAGTGAATAGCATGGGATATGGAGGCTCAACCATTTTTCATTCTCATCTTCTTCAATATTCTCCCACACTTTTCTTAAAAGACAGTCCACTCACTAAAGTGGTATCATCAAAAGATAGATGCCCCCAAACTTAAGGACACTTTACATACAACAATATGATAAGGCTTAGACTATACCTTAGACTTTTGGCTTATTTCTCAACACTCCCCCTCAAGCTCAGAATGAGCTTGCACACATAAGACTCCAAGTGCACTCCTGAAGTACTCAAACTTATCTTTACCTAATGCTTTGGTAAAGATATCAGCAACTTGATCATTGGTCTTCACATGGACCAAGTCAATCTCTCCATCAATGACTTTTTCTCTTATGAAATGATAGTGCACTTCTATATGTTTTGTCCTTGCATGATAGGCTGGGTTCTTTGCCAACATAATGCTGCTAACATTGTCACAATACATAATAACTCCACCATCAATCTCTATTCCCATGTCATATAGGATCAATCTCAGCCATGTCTGCTCACATGCTGCCAATGCAATGCCTCTATATTCTGATTCAGTGCTTGATAAAGCAATTGTAGGTTGCTTCTTGCTGCTCCAACTTACCATGGCTGATCCAAATGAGAATGCATAGCCACTAGTAGATCTTCTATCCATAGAACTACCTGCCCAGTCTGCATCTGAGTATCCAAATAGTGTAGGCTTGATTCCTTTTCCATAAAACAACCCAAATCCAGCTGTCTTTTTCACATATCTAAGAACTCTTCTTACTACATCCAAATGAGATTTGCATGGTTTCTGCATAAACCGACTTACCAATCCAACAGCGTAACTTAAGTCTGGTCTTGTAATGGTCAAGTAGATAAGACTGCCAACTATCTTTCTAAACATAGTAACATCCTCAACATAAGATCCATCATCAATCAACTTAGCATTTTGATCCAATGGTGTATCAACCGGTTTGCATCCTGTCATGCCATATTTTTCCAACATCTCCAATGCATATTGCCTTTGTATCAGCCATATACCATGAGGTGTATCAATAACCTCAATACCCAAGAAGTATCTCAACAAACCAAGATCTTTTATATCAAACTCTTTATGTAACCCATACTTGACTTCAGTAATCTCCTTCTCAAGTGTACCTGTAATAATGAGATCATCAACATAGATGACCACAACCACCATACCATCTTCTGTATGCCTCACATAAAGTGAATAATCAGCTTCGCTCTGTTGAAATCCCATACTGCATAAGAATTTGCTAATTCTATCACACCATGCTCTTGGTGCTTGCTTCAGTCCATATAAAGCCTTCTTCAACCTGCATACATAATGTGGGTATTTTAGATCCACATAACCCTCTCGTTGATCCATGTACACTTCTTCTTCTAAGTTGCCATTCAAAAATGCATTTTTCACATCCATTTGATAAAGCCTCCAACCATAGATAGAAGCCAAAGCAATTACTGATCTTACTGTCGTCATTTTAGCTACTGGACTGAATGTTTCTTCATAGTCCAAACCATAAGTTTGTGCATATCCTTTTGCAACTAGCCTTGCTTTATACCTTTCAAGAGAACCATCCGACTTACATTTGACCTTATAAACCCATTTACATCCAATGGACTTCTTGCCATAAGGTAGTTTCACCAAATCCCAAGTCTTGTTTTTCCTTAGTGCATCCATCTCTTCATTCATTGCTTGTCTCCACTCTTTGCTCTCTACTGCTTCTTCAAAGCAAGTAGGTTCCACATATTGTACATAAGAAACCATGTATGCATAATGCATCGTCATGAACCCATTGTAAGTCAATCTATCAACTGGATACCTTACTCTTTCTGACCTTCTCAATTGAGGTGCACTACCGTGTGTCTCATCTGATCTAGCATGTGGTGGCACATACTTTCCTGCACTTCTAGTGCCAGGTGTTTTAACATGCGGAATGCCATACTTATCATCTATAGATTCATCTTCTGAACTTTCAGTCATTGGTCTCTTACCTTTTGCAACTTCTGCACTCCTTTGTGCATTTCTCAATCTACCACTCCATGGACTATAGCTACCACTGCTTTCCACATTCTCTTGAGGTCCTGAAGCTTCTTCCACATGCTGATTTTCAGCCTTGCTGTTTGCTGAAATTTTCCTTTCATAGCCATTATCATCATTGCTTTCATAAGAATCAACATCCACTACAATTTTGGGCTTGTACCATGATTCATATTCACTGAATTTGACATCCCTGCTTATGTATACTTCCTTACTCACTGGATCATAGCATTTGTATCCCTTCTTCTCATCAGGATATCCAAGGAAAATGCATTTTATAGCCTTAGGTTCCATTTTCTTCCTCAAATCATCCGGAACATGAACATAACAGACACATCCAAAGACTCTAAAGTATACAACAGTAGGTTTCATGCCATACATTCTCTCATATGGTGACATATTATGAATCAAGGCTGTAGGTGTTCTATTCATAACGTGAACTGCAGTATGCACTGCTTCTGCCCAATATGACAATGGCATGTTCATTTGGTTCATCATTGCCCTTGCAACCTCTGCAATAATCCGATTCTTCCTTTCAGCCACACCATTTTGTTGGGGTGTATACCTGCATGTCAATTGCCTTTTGATACCATGATCTCTCAAGAAATCACAAAACTCATATGACATGTGCTCTCCACCATTATCTGACCTCAAACATTTTATGTAGCATCCAAACTGCTTTTCAGCCATAGATTTAAATTCCAAGAACTTTTCAAACGCTTCATTTTTATGCTGCATAAAGTACACCCAAGTCATCCTACTGAAATCATCAATGAAAGTGATATAGAATCTACATTTTCCGCTCATGGAAACATTCTGACATGGGCCCCAAATATCTGAGTGTATTATTTCCAAAGGATAGCTGCTTATTCTCCCCCTCTTTGGAAATGGCAATCTAGACTGCTTGCCAAATTGACAAGCCTCACATACATGATCAAAATTTACATATCCTAAATGCGGTAGACCACGGACTATCTGTTTTGATTGCATTTGCTTCAATCTTTGCAAATTAACATGACCAATCCGTCTATGCCATAATTCCACATCCTTATCTTGCCCATGTCCTCTCTCAACATACATAGAGTTTTGAATCACTGGAGTACCTGCATCGAAGGCAAACAACCTCCCTTTCTTTTCACCATGAGCAATCACCCTGCCTGTTCTCCCATTTTGGAACTCTTCAATGAAACATCCAAACTTATTGAATCGCACGTGCAATCCTTGATATGTCATTTGACCAACCGATGCTAGGTTTTTAGTTATTGTGGGCACATAAAGTACATCACCAAGTTTGTTCTCAATCCCATCTTTAGTAACAAGTGGCACACTACCAATATGAGTAATTTTGTGTAAAATATCATCACCAGTGGCAACATATTCATCATTTTGCACTTGCTCCTTGCTATCAAACCACTCAGCATGATGAGTCATGTGGTTTGTAGCTCCTGAATCCAAAAACCAGTCATTCTCACGAGAAGGATGAGTCATGCTCCCAAGCACATGCTCCATAGCAAATAAATGACCTCTAGGTGATCCACCTCTAGATCCATAACCTGTACCACCATAAGTGCTTGCATAGTGGCCATATTGGGTCCTTCCACGACCCCTAGACATAGCATTCTGTTTTTTATAACAATCCCTTTCAAAGTGACCAAAATGCCCACAATAATGACAAGTGCCATCTCTTTGTGAAGAAGGACTAGACCGTCCTCTACCTCTAGGGAAAGATCTCCCCCTGTCTCTATGCATGAAGTCACCACGACCAAAGTTGCCTCTTCCATGAGCAAAACCATAATTACTACAACCAGGTGAAGAGCCTCTAGCTCTAGATGAGCTACCTCGACCTCTCTGGTGATAGAAAACACTATCTCCACCTGCATTTTTGCCACTGCTAGATGCATTCAGTCCCAACTTGATTTCTTCTGTAAGTAGCAATCCAATAAGCTCCTCAAAGTCAGGCATAGAGCCTCCCCTAACAGAAATAGAGGTATCCAAAGATTTAAAAGCTGGTCCAAGCCCATTTAGTGTCATGGACACTAAATCATCATCATCAACAGGTGCATTAATGGATGCAAGGTCTTCTGCAATTTGCTTGATTTCTGCCACATAGTCACTGATACTGCGATTGCCTCTCCATGCACCATGTAATCTCTGCTTAAGCTATATCTTACGAGCCTCTGTACATGTTCTATACATTTTTTCTATGATTTCCCATGCCTCCTTACAAGTACTTGCCTTTTTTATATGAGGAATCAATGTTTCTGAAATACATATGGAGATCCAATGCAAAACCTTCCTATTCTTCCCAGTCCAATCCTTGTACGCTTTCTTTTGCTCTTCAGTTGGATGTTCGGGAACTTCTGGACATTCATCATCACCTATTATGAGATCCCATAGACCTCTACCCATCAAAAAATTCTCCATCCTATAGGACCAAACACTATAGTTGTCTTTGGTCAATTTGTCTCCCACGATCTGAGTGATTTGTGCCGTGTCAGACATTATGACTGCTGCAAATTTAGAAGAATACAATAATACAATCTGTCCAGAAGTGGTATTCAGCAATATGACTGTCATACATGTGTCCAAAAACGGTTATATACATCCATCCATGATGCCAACATATCATACATTCAGTTCCCAACAAGAAACATCCAAATTGGACCTCAAATAGTGTCCGTATGACCCAAAATGCATCAAAACACGGGCTTAAAATTGACCATTTTTCCTGCAGTTTTTCTGCAGTTTTTCATGCCAAACTGGAAGTGCATATCAAGAGGAAGCTGCAGAAATTTTCCTGGAATTTTTAAAGCAAAAATTGGCCTTCAAACGGCCTCCCGTAAATTGCAAAGAAACTGCCCTTCTCAGCTCCAAAACAACTAGTTCAAGTTCTTCTGTAGTGTAAAATCCTTTGACTGTGAACCAGTTTACCAGTTAACTAGTTCCATCTTCCTCCAGTATGAACATGGGTTCCAAAAATATCTAGTTCAATACACACAAGTGTGAACAGGGGTAATTTAAGAAGGCCTTAAGCCTTTGTAATAAGGTTAATAAGGTTTTTTTTTCTTTTAAAAAAACCTTATCCATCACGCCAGGTCGCCGTCTTCAAAAAACGGCGCACGCACTACCCAGCGAATATTCAGCTTCTATGGTCCATCGTCTCGACCCTCTCATCATCGACCGTCTGCTTGACTCCCTTGGCACTTCAACCAATTGTATTCCCGTGCACAAGCAGGAAAGCCATTAATGGCTCCGTCTAGCATAAGTGGCGGACTCCCAATCACCCTGCGGCCTGTTAGAGGGCGCCGAATGAATCAAGAGTATACTCTGCTCACGCCGCATACTATTCGATCTATGGCAAGATCGAAATTTTCTCGCTCTCCTCTTTTTTTGGCTGCCCTTATCATCCTGTTCTTTTTCATTTTCCTTTTTGTCATAACCACTTCTCTACCCTGATATGCTGTCAGTGATTTGCCTTGTCCGTGTCCCTCTGCAACTTGGTAGCTCTATTATCACCTTCCTGATCTCTGTCACTTTTCTGTCTATCAGATTTAACCTTATCTACTACAATGTCTTTGTCCACCTCCTTCCTTTGTTTAACACTGTCATCCTGATTTTTAGCATGCTTTCTCTTCCCGTATGCATCCGATGTGAACTCAATAACTCAAAATCTGAGCCTCAATGGCTTCCTCAAGCCCGGTACCTGCTTGGGTGACTTAGATCAAGATTAGTATACCTGATTTCAATGGTGGACAGTTAGCTCCCAAGTCGATGTATACCTCGATTCTACGCGCTCCTCACTCCAATTTGAGCTCCCGCACTCGTGCTCTGATACCAACTGATAAAAAGAGAGAGAGAAAGACACACAAGTGAGAGTGAATAGCATGGGATATGGAGGCTCAACCATTTTTCATTCTCATCTTCTTCAATATTCTCCCACACTTTTCTTAAAAGACAGTCCACTCACTAAAGTGGTATCATCAAAAGATAGATGCCCCCAAACTTAAGGACACTTTACATACAACAATATGATAAGGCTTAGACTATACCTTAGACTTTTGGCTTATTTCTCAACAGATATGATACAAGAGTTACATGGATCGTAGCCAAATGGCATGGAGATCCAAATGAACACATAGGATTGACACATCAAAGATTTTTAAACCTTGACTTCCAACAGATCCATCTCATCTAGCAAGGAATTACTTACCACAAAAAAATTATGTGCTTCACCTAAACCTTGCATAATACCTGCATGTTATAAAAACATAATACTTCTATAGAAACCATAATAACTAATCATTAATATAAATTCTTGTAGCATAAAAGAGAGAAATTTTATATGTAAGATAGAATATCTAAACCACTTGATTTTACTATAATATCAATTGATTCTAACATTTTAATCATCAATACCTATTGAAAATCATAGATATGAGAAAAAAACAATGATAGAATATTCAAATGATGAATCTGTCTTAACCAAAGATAACTAATCACTTACATGAATTGAAGTAATAAAAAATAAGTTAATTTACCTATATGATATTTTTTTGAAGATACGATTGAATTATTGCTCATAAAAATCCATTGGACATGATAGACAAGAGAAAACATCAATCTCAAAAAAGAAAAAAATAACTAATCAAATGTGTAAATTTTCGTACCATAAAATATAGCAAATTTACATGTAAATTGAGCAACAATTTTTTTGCTTTGCCTTAAGTTAAGTATTTGCAACAACAATCGGTTCTAAAGTTGGAACTAGTATCATACCCTACTATAAAGATAGCAAAAAAGGACACACACACACAGAGAGTAATGAACACATATATAATCTTACCCAAGTTGGTCTCTCCAAAAGGACAATAGCAAGAGTTAGAATCAACATGAAGGTATACTAGAGAGAGAGAGAGGGGGGAGAGAGAGAGAGAGAGAGCACTTGTGCCTTCTACCCAAAATAATCTCTGTAACAAAACAAAAACAATTAAAAGTGACATCAAATCCTACTACAAAAATAGCACATAAGAGAAAATACAAAGAGAGATGGGCATTTGTGTTTTGCTCAAATTCTAGAGTTACAAGGAGAAGAAATTGTGGGGGTAAGTAGAATTATCAAAATCTTAAATACTCTCACAAAAGAGCTTCAATGGAGATGAATCTTTAATGGAGAAGAGAAGGAAAGTGATTTTTTGCTCGATTTTTAGATCAAATAGATTTCGTGAGAGGAAAAAAGTAAAATTGAAGATACACCAAAATAGAGGGAAAAGTATGAGATTAGAGAATTTAAAAATTTGCACAATATTCATTCTCCCTTTCTTTGGTGATTGGTATTTTTCCTTTGTTTTCTTGTATACCCCTCTCATTTTAATCCATCCCCACTCAATAGTGAGTTTTTGTCCCCAAAAACAAAAGAAGTATTTGGGGGGGGGGAGTAGGAAATAAGCAAAGGAGAGGGGGCTAAGTACCATGTGAAACGGGGCATATAGAGGTGTAGGTAGTATCGGCATCCTAAAGGGGATCCCACACAAGGTAGAATCCACCATTTCATGAAATTTAGGGATGTGGATGAAGTGGATAACATGTTGTTTAGAACATAATTGTTGTAGAAAAAAAATCATAATTTTGGGTGGGGAGCTCCAAATAGGATGGTTGAGGTGTCAATGTGGAGCTCGTGAAGCATACTTTTAGCCCATGTAGGTGGGGTTGGACAAAAAAATTTTAGGGTCAAAACTGGTGCAAAATAGTTTGTTCTCTAGAAGCAATCTGTAGTCCAAATAGGACAAACTATGGGTTTCAGCCAGAACAACATCCCTAAGGTGGGAAAATTCCTCCAAAATGGATGTTGTGGTCTCTAAAAGGCTTCCTCTAGAGGTAGGCCTCGCCATTTGATCAAGTACTCTCTAATTGATCAGGTGTGAAGTTGCTTTTCTCTATGCCCAACAACTGCTTCAAGTAATGTATTGAATAAGACCCTCTTCATTCATGGGGTTTAACTCCTCCACATAGTCTTTAGGGGTTCCAATGAATTCTTTTAGCTTGCTCACATGAAAGACATCATGGATCTTAGTGGAGGGAGGAAGTTGGAGGTGATAGGCCAAGTCACCCACTATCTTGTAAGACTCATAGTAGGGGTGTGCCAACTTATTGCATGAGACATTCTTGAGTGTGGCATATCGGGACTTGGGGACCTTGGGAAGTACCAACTCACCTTCTTGAAACTCAAGTGAGTGCCTCCTTTCATCAACCTAGAGCTTCATGTGGTCTTGGGCCTTCTTAAGGTTCACTTGCACTATTGAAGTGAAGCCCGCATGTCGTCTAATTCCTATGTTCCATGGGGTTGAGTTTTTCACTAAAGATGATTGTAGAGAGGGGCATGTGATAGTCGTATAAATCCTTGAAGGGGGACACTCCAATGCTCGAATGAGTAGAGTTATTCTAAGCAAACTCAGGAAAGTGTAGCCATGAATCTCATATATGATGGACATCGTGATAAAAACGTCTCAAGTAGATTTCAAGCCACTTGTTTACCTGCTCTATTTGACCATCAATCTGGGGGTGATAGGCTATAGATGGAGCCAATTTCATCCCCATGGAGGTGAAAATTGTCTGCTAAAAATGGCTCATGAATTTGATGTCCTAGTCATACACTATGACGTGTGGAAACCCATGCAACTTGAATACATGCTAGCCACTTGAGACGCTATAAATTGTGATTTGGTGGGGATAAAATGGGCTACTTTACTGAGCCTTTCAACTACCACATAAATGTTGTTCCAACCCTTCTTGGTCATGGGCAAGTCGGTGATAGAATCCATCATAATGTGGGTATGCTTGCCTTCAGGCATGGGCAATGGTTGCAATAATCTACCCATCTTAATGTTGATGTCCTTATTCTACTGACAAGGCACACATCAAGACACAAAGTCCTTAGCATCTTTCCATAGGCCTCTCCAATAAAATCTCTTTGAGATGTGATCATAGTTAAAGTTGCCACCCACCACCCTTTCTTAGGAGTCAAATTAGGCTCTGTTAAGAAATATTTGAGCACCGAATGGTCACTTTTCACCTTAAATCTACTGCCATATATATAGTGGTGTCACTTTTTAATAGCATGAATGACTTCTAACATATCTTGATCATAAACATGTAGTTGCCTCTCTTTTTCATCCAATTTATAGCTCTTAAAGGCTATAATACCATGTTCTTGTAGCAAAACAACCCCAATACTCCTTCCACTAGCATCACATTGTATAGTGAATTCTTTTGTTAAGTCAAGACACATGAGAATGAGTCAGCAATTCTTTTAGCTTGGAAGCTACGATCAGCAAGAGTATCCCAAAATAAAGCCTCTTTTTTTAACCTATCTATTAATGGTGTTGCAATGGTAGCATAATGGCAAATAAACCTTTGATAAAAGGAGGAGAGACCAAAAAAGCCATATAACGAGGTAGTATTATAGGATGTGGGCCAATCCCAAACACATTGCACCTTCTTCGGGTCAACTTGGATCCCCTTTTTACTCACAATATGGCCCAAATACTCAGCCTCCATTTGCATGAAAATACATTTTCTTTCCTTGGTAAATAATTTATGCTCCTGTAATACATCAAATACATGTTGTATATACTGTAGGTTCTCTCTCAATGTCCTACTATAGATGAGTATATCATCAAAAAAGACAAGCACAAATTGAAAAAGGAAGGGATGCAATATATTGTTCATAAGACTGTGAAAAGTAGCAAGGGCATTTGTTAGCCCAAATCGCATGAGAAGAAAGTGATACAACCCTCCGTTAGTCCTAAATGCTATTTTGATTTCATCACTTGCCCCCATGCATATCTGATGATAGCCCCTCAGGTCTATCTAAATGAAGTAGCGGGCTCCCTTGAGCTCGTCCAATAAGTCATCAATTCTAGGTATAGGATATCTATTATTGACTATAATCTTGTTAGATTACAATAATTGATACACATCCTGAAGGAGACATCCTTCTTCTTGACCAACAAGACAGGAGATGCAGCGAGAGAAAAGCTAGGCTTGATAAAACGAATTTCAATGAGCTCTTTAACTTTCTTGGCAACTTCCTCGTGCTCACACTTAAAGAGCCTATAAGGCTGTTGATTGACTCCTTTCGAGTGGGGTTCCAAGTCAATAGGATGATCCACTTTCCTTTTTGGTGGGAGACATATAGGTGGATGAAAGAGGTCCTTATATTCATCCAAAAGATCGCTCAAGGCTGCATCCTTGGTCAATTTAGTGGATTGACATGAAACATCCTTGTTTAAATGCAAGACAAAGATATGTGAGCATCTCTTAAACTCTCATTTCAATTGCTTTGTAATAATTAGTTGAAAATCTGCATTATCCATGATCCCCTCTAAGTATACAAGCTGTCCATGTATAAAAAATTCCATGTACAGCTCAGAGAAATCAATGGCAATCTTGCCCAACTATTTTAGCCAGTCACAACCCAAGAAAGCATCAATGGGTCCCACATCAAGTGCAATCAAGTCCACAATTGAATCATAATTTGTAGCCAAGTTGAGTGGTACCTTAGAGCATATGTGAGTGTTGATTTCCTCATTGCCATTAGCCACTTGCATCTTAAGGGGTTACTATAAATTTGTGGGAAAGCATCTCAAATGATCAAGGGCTGATTTATTTACAAAGCTATGCATGCTACTGCTACTATCAACAAGAACAAATACATATATCTCATTTATGTTTCCTTGTATATGTAGTATACTTGGGCTTCTAGAGCCCATCCATGCATCTATAGATATGGAGCAATTGGAAGTAGTGGCAGGTGGGGATGCCATATAATCAATGCCATCCATCTCATGAAAAATACAACCACCGAGGTCAAAGGGAAATCCGTCCGGGGAGTCGAAGAACTACTCATGGTCAAGGTCCTCCTCATAGTTAGTATTTTCAACATGGGACATAGGAGACATAGCATTCGGGTCCTCATCCTCATATTCATAATCTTCCAAGATATACATGCTGTGAAACTTGATAGTAGATGTCCTATAAGGGCATTGAGGAGCAAGATCGGCTCTATATTGGTCCCCACATTTGAAACCTAAACCCTTAGCTTTTCTTTCCTTAACCACATCTGGTGGGATAAATTTCTAACCACTCGGGGTTGATGCATTGCATGGTCTATTTTCAACATACTTAGTGTCTCTCTTTGGGATGGCTATTATCCCAAAACTACCCTATTTCCCATCAGTATTAAAAGTGGGGAAAGTAGAGATTTTAGGCTACCACTAGGTATGTTAGTGCTGCAATAAATCCCACTATATTGGCCCTACCTTATGGGAGTTCTTTGCTATCCAAAACCAAGCTATAAATTGTCACTCTTGTGATACTTCTAGCCATATCTTTCAGCCAACTCTATGGCCTCAAACAAGCTATGTTGAGAGTTATGCAATCGCACTCCTAAGACAACCTCTTTGTATAGAGCAATAGGGCAAGGGACATGCATTAGGGGAGTTTTCATGTCTTTTAGGAGATAAAGAGAGAGTGCTCTAGACCAATAGGAGTAGAGCATCTGTAATAGAAGTTCTATTTTAAAAAAATACCAAAAATTATTTTATATATACATATATATATATATATATATATATATATATATATTACGACTTTGTATTATCAATATCTATTTTTAGCCTCTTATATTTGTGATTATGACATTCTTTGCATTAAGGAATATATACAATCCCTGCCACATTTATTTAATGATATGTCTGGATTAATGATAATGATATGTTTAATCTAAATTCAAATTAATAAAGAGTTTGGCACTTATTTTTTTCCCTCCTTTCTTTTATCCCTCTCGTGTTTTTCCCTCCTTTCTTGTAGTAGCTTAGTCCTCTCTCTCTCTTTGCCATGGATATAGAAATTCGACCCTCAACAAGGCGTCCAAGCTCCCCAATCACATCCATATCAGTGTTTAATTCATTCCAAAAAGATGGAAGATGGATTCCTATAATCATTAGCAAATGCGATTGGATCACCATGCAACAGGCAAAACGTGGAAAAAGGCAAAGATGTGAGAGCTCGTTCATCTCTGCTTGGAAGGGTAGAATTCAAGATTTCAATCTTGGAGTAAATAAGAATAACATAAAAGAGGTTCTGGTGCAACATGTGTTTATGCATAGAGAGCTATATTTGGAACTTGGAAGTTCAAATCTTCCAATTCATAAACCAAATTGTAAGGATTTAACTCTTAAAGTCTTTCTTTTCTTGAACTTGGTTTAAGGTTTTCCATTATAACATTTGCTCATTTGTATTGTAGATGTCTATCCCTCTAATCTTGAGGAATGACAACTGGTCGAGTCTATTGTTGATGCGATTGATGTGACGCATGGCTCGATTAGAGAAGAAATGTACAAAGGTAGAAAGAAGACAAAGGTTGTAGAGAATGCAATATTCTTCTATGACCATTCTTATATTGTCCCCATGCAGCGTAGCCAATGGGGATCAATATCCCCCCTTCCTTTGCCAAATTTTTCAAGCTTTGAGTGGCCTTTGCTAAGTCCATCTACTAGTGAGAATTATAGATGTAAAATATTTTCTGAGATACAAAGAGCATTAAAACCTAGTATCTCAAGTAGGCTAAGCAAAGCTACTTTGTTCATCCTATTAATATATTTGTTGACTTCTTTTCTAATTCTGAGATAAGAAAATCAAAGGCTATGCTTTCAGTGAAAGAGACTAACATATGATCATATTATACAATTTGTTGATGAGGGATGGGATACTAGGACAGAAGGGAAAATTATATATAAGTTAGATCAAGACTCTACAACTTGTAAATATATGATTTCTTCTCAAAATTTCATCCTTAGCTTTTATTATAGTAGATGGCATTATGTTGGTGGTAGTTTGGTTGCTTTAGACCAAAATCTTGATGATTTTAGGAAAGATCTTATAGTGGATCTTGATGTTTGATATAGTGAGTACATTATTGCAATCCTAAAGGTTAGATCATCATGTACGCTATATCAAGTGAGGATGGATTTACAAAATGAAGATATTGAACTACCATACTCGTTTGTGTTCCAACTTAATAACAAACGAGTAAGTTTTTATATCATATTATATCCCCTTAGGTGTATATTTGATTTCACTTCTTGATTAATAAACATTTGTAACATATTTTTTTAAAACAAATATCAACGAGGAGAGAGAAGAATATACAATGCAAGGATATTGAAGAAAATATCTCTTTACTATCAATATAAAATATATGTACAAATTTTTGTGAGCCATCTCCATGGCTTATACACAAGGGCTTACAATCTAAGGCAAAGCTACTTTTTTTGAGAACTTTTCTTAGGAGAAGGGACATCCTTTCTAGGAGTCCTTTTGCCTATCTTTGATGCTTTGGTTGCCTTGGGTGTTGAAGGCATAGCTTAACCTGCTATAGTTACATGCATCTCCTCTATTTTAATGTCCAAGCCCCCACTATTATCCATTCTTGTCGGTTATATACAAATTGGAGGAAAATATTTTTAGTTCATTGTTATTTTTTACAATTGACTATTTTTCAATAAAACTCTATATTAAAGTTTAGTATGTTTCACATTACCTTTATAAGTTTATCATCATTGAGATAAATAAAGTGAACCAATCTTCTGGCATTTATAATCACTCTTCAGTCCCACAAGAGTAACTATCATCATGATGAGGACATTGCAATCAACAATATAAAGTAAAAGTATGAAACTTTTTTATAGTAGTTTTTAGAATAATTTTTCTTAGTATGTTCCAACCATATTAATCAAGACCTTATCGCAACTTGTCTATATTGCATTGTTGCAAGTAAGTCAGAAGGCATGGGAGGCCTTTTCTCTAGCACTTCAATCAATCTTTTTACAACTCTGTACCAAAAATGTAATAAAATTTAGAGTTATTACAAAAAACATTTCAAAATTTTTAGAGTACCTACAACAAAAAGATCAAAATATCAAGGAGACCCTAGATTATATAACTTACAACTTGGCATTTCCATGGCTTCATTTTATAGTATTGATGAGGAAACATTACCTCTCCACACAGTCTATTCCAATTAGGCTCCAATGAGAACTAAACAAAAATATTACAATAATTTAGCAAAACAAGATCTTATAAAATCTAACAAAATATCAAATTACTTAATTTTCATTGCATAGGATTAGAAGAAACTCCAAAGATTCAAAGTCAATTGAATTAAACCAATGGTCAAAAGCACTTGCATCAAGCTCACTCCTCATATAGTATGAGATGGATGGATCAAGAACCTCAATCTTTTGTTGTAAATCAAAGGGGAGCTCATGCATTTCACACCTAACACAGGGATGGAGATAGTAAGCATCAACATGAAAGTCTATTGCTAGAAAAATATAGTGAGTAAAAACAAATTTTGGTATACTATACCGCTTTTTAGCAAGAAGAATCGAGTCATTTACTTCTCTCACTTTATTCTTGAGAATTTGAACACAATCAGAGTCCAAAAATACCATATCAGATTTTTTATTAATATCACCAGGCAAAAAGCAACAAACATTGAATCCCTTAAGGTCAGCCCTTTCAAGAAGGGTAGATAACTCCTCTTCAAAAGATGGGAGTTGTTATGCTTCCTTTTCTTATTCCTTCTTTCTTTTATACTGTCTCCATTTATATGCATGCTCTTCTGTGGCCTCTTCCTCTTTCTCATGTTTTGTTGTCTCCTTTACATGTGTAACATCTTCAACGACCATGATCATTTTTTTTCTTTCTATATGGAGGCACATTTAAAATATTGAAAGCCTTCAGATCAGAAAGAGGGACTGGCTCAAGGACCTTTGAAAACCTGTATCTCAATCTACTGAGAATTATAATGTCTTTATCCATAAGCGTAAGCCTATGTGCATGAGTAGCACAGATATAAGAATCTTGGAAAAACTCAATAAAAAAATATTATGTAGTCTCCTAAATACAATTGAGAGATGTCCTAGTCCATCTAAAACTATGTAGATTATGCTTATCACAAATTTCTTTGACAAACCTCTTAAAAGATAGCTTTGTGCATTACTCAGAGCCTTCATTGCACTTCTAATATCCTTAAGGCACCTCACATGCTATGAAAACCTTCTTCTTGGCTTTGATCTTTCAAAAGCTTGGAAGGCTTGGAGGATTGATAGATCTTTGAAGCAAGACCTCTAGGATCAACTTTCTGCTTCTTTGCAGTGGCCTTAGTTCTAGCCATCTGAAACATCCAAAAAATTAAATAATACAAAAAATTTAGGAAAGATACCCAATCAATAAAAAGCAAGTAACCACTAATCACATAGTCTAAATTCAATTTCAATAAAACACTACACAAGATGTATGAAATGCAAGGAGGCCTTTTGAACCAGAGAACTTAAAACCATATTGTGTTTCATACGTCAAAGAGAAATGATGCATGGCTAAGTCATATAGAATGCGAAGGACCTTTTTGACCAGAGTACTTAAAACCATATCACTTTTCATATGTCAGTAGAGAAAGGATGCACACCTAAGTCATATGAAATATGAGAAGCCCTCACATGGAAAAGAGAAATCTCACATCCATCGCATTTCATACGTCACAAATGGGTAAATGCATGCCTACATCACATGAAAGGCGAGGAGGTTTTATATGGAGAAGAGAAACCAACACAATCTCGCCTTTAATACGTATGAATCGCGAAATAGCTCTTGCCGATGTGAAGAGCCATGGCTTGTTGGGTTTCATACTTTTGGCATTTTTGGGGATGGTCTAGTAGGAATTCGCAAGTGATTTAAAGGTAACTTATATTTTAGAAAAAAAAGCTTACATTCTCGAGTGTTCGATGCGTATGCTAGGCAACAAAACCTTATTTAGTAGCCTTGCGTGGAAGAATATTTTTGTACTATGATCAAATTAGCCTTGTGTTGGTGTGCTTGAGCAGAGAGAGAGCATTGTCTTCGAAAAAACTCATTTACAGTTCAGAGTTTATAAAGATGTTTGTTTACATGTGTGGTTGCTGCAATGTGTAGTGAATTTCACATGTGCGATTGAAAACCGTTTTTTCTTGGGAAGTTGTGCTACGTGTTACTTACTTTTTCGGCATGATAGCGCTTTTATTGCTCTGATTTTTAAGTTTTTACCATTTTCTTTTTAAGCGCACCTCCTTTGAATTAATGCAATGTAATTTTTTATCAGACGTACGGTGATCGTTGGTATATATATATGTGTGTGTGTATATATGTATGTATATATGTATATATGTATGTATATATGTATATATGTATGTATATATATGTATATATGTATATATGTATATATGTATATATATATATATATATATATATATATATATATATATATATATATATATATATATATATATATATGAACACTCACGTTTGGGTTTTGGTTACTATTTCTTTCACGTATCTTGTCTCGTCTTCGACAATGTATTTATCTTCTAAGCATCACAAGCCATACCAAGCACATTCTTTTCAAAAACCATTTATTCTCACGAGCAAGGCCTACAAATATCATATATCACACTTTTCTTAATATTTTTCTTTGTAATCTTGAATTTCGTGGCATTGAAGATGTTGGTTGATTTAAGAGGACAATGTTACATCAAGGACTTAGAAATTTTGTAAGGGTTTTACTTTGTTTTTCTATCAATATTGGTCTGGTACACATGTTAAACGATAGGGTTTTGATGTTCTTGATGTGTTTTTTTGTTCAAAATTTTTGGTTGTATAAAACACAAATTCGTCAAGTCTTTTTGTCAAAGCGATGTGTGAAATACGATTTTGTGAGATGTGAAACTGTTTGAATCATTGTTTTCGCGTTTTATGAGTCATGAAGGTTTCATGCTTTCTTTGCTCCATAAAGTTTCAATTCATTTCATTCATCACATATATTATAGGTTTTGGCTAAATTTCATTTCATTCATTCATTTAAATCATTTCATCTTGTATATTATAGGTTTTGTAATGCTGGAGAAAGTTTCAATTCATGCCAAAAAAATTTAGCAATATTTCTTTAATCTACTGGGTATGAGTGAATGTTGATTTGTAAATTATCCCCCAAATTCATTTTTTTGTTTTTTGGATTTTTTTCTTGTGAGTAATTAGGATGACTAAAAGGCAGTTTTCTTTAGAGGGAATGGAGGAGGAGGATCTTGAGGATACCTATGATGAAAAGCTGTTTGATTTTCTTCATGCAATTGGAAATTTATCTAGATTTATTTACATAAGAGATATGCTCAATGTTCCCTTTGATTTACAAGAGCTTTTAAAGGATCTTGAAGATAAATTGAAGGATTTCATGGAGTTTTATGATAGACATGTAGAAGGCCTAGAGATTGAAGGATTTGTCCATTATAGCGATGTAATGGAAGCTTCCAATTCTGTTAGAACAACTTTGCAAACAAGGTTTACCCTTATTGATGAATAATTCAAGAAGTGGAAAGCAAATTTCCCTTTTCATTAGAATCAACAGCAATGTCTTATTGTACAGAAGGATGTTGGATTTCTTATATACCTTCAATAAATGGATAGTTGTTCTTCAGATACAATACAAGAGAAGAAGATGGAGGATATTGCATGCAAAGACAAAGAAGTGGAAGAGAAGGGTGAAATGTTTCAGGAGGATATTGAGAACCAGTTAGTGTAGGGATTTGATGTGTTGCTTTGTTTAAAAGTGAAAACATTACAAAAGTGGAAGAAAAGGAGATAGAGTTGAGTGTAGAGATTGAAACAGGTCCTCTTGAATGTGTCCCAACATTTCCTAGTTATGTCATCAACAAACAGAAATATGTATTGCTAAATGATATTCAACACATTTTTTATCTTAGAGAAGATTACTACTTGGCAATCCTTGCTACGTGGGGTCAAAATTATAAGAATTCTATAGGTTATGAAGAGGAATTGCTAGCAACTCTTGATGTTGAGGGAGACAATTTTCAAGATAGTTCTGTAGCCTTGCATTCTTGTATTAATCAGATCATGGAATATGAAAAGGGGGGGATACCTAATGAGGAAGAGTACTTACAAATTCAACACAGACTTGGTATTGATAACATGGGGTATGAAGAGAAACTGAAGCCTCCATTAGAGGAGAAATCCAAAAGTTCAATAAATCTATATGATGATAGTCTTGTTAAAGAAGATGAAAATCCTAAGGTATGAAAGATAATTCTAAGATATCCATTGTGATTTATATTAGATTATGTTATGCATATCTACTGACATCTTACACTATTGTGGTTTATTGTGTAGATAGAAATTGAAGATGTAGACAACTTTCTTGGAAGAGCCAAGGGATTAAGGCCATTGAAGCTTGGAAAAAGTCAAGGCCTTGGTCATTATATTGGAAGCTTAAATATTTAAACAATTGCAATTTATTATAACAAGTCGTCAAGCTCTCCAAACTTACCAATAATAGCTTTGAAAGCTAACTCCAAGGTGATTGGATCCCAAGCTTTCAATAGAGGTTCACACGAGATAATTCTGGTGGAGAAGGAAGAGGATGTAAGAGTTTTTGGTTTCATGCCTGGATATAGTGGATCTAGGGCAGGATACTTTGGAGTTCTTGCCTCTTATTTGCTCTCCCATGTAGGAGTTGCCAAGAATTTGAAGCTCCCTCCAAGCTATAGGAAACAAGAGTTCCTAAAACGTGGAGATCTCATCGAGTGGGATGAAACAAAAGATTCCTTTAGAGGACCTAGTGAATTCCCTGAAACTAAACAGAGTCAGACTAAAAGGTGTTAAGGGTTTCTTGAAACCCATCTTTTTCCATCTCTTTGTCTAGTTTGTAACCATTCATAATATCTTTGCTTTGCACAAGGGTTTAAATATCCCTATTTTCTTCTTTGGGTAATAATGGATATAGTCCTTGCCAAAGATGACGTATTACATTATGCGATTGTATCTTTGAGCTTGAATTTGTGCTAAATTTGTCTGTAAAACCATTGAAAGACCTCTAATAAACGGTTTGCTTTGTATCTTCCACCTCCATGTCTTGTGTGTCTAAAGTATTTTGTTCTTGCTTGATAATGTGATTTTTTCATACCTTAGGTTGACTAAATAGATAGAGATCTATATTTCTTAATAAAATATGGAGCATGGTTGTATAAAATATGCTGCATAGATAACAAATAAAGAAATTCAATTAAAAAATCCTATATGAGTCAAACAATAAAGAGACATACATATGCAAACTTCTTACCATATAGTGAGTGAATTGTTGATTATCCCAAGCTTCTGTCATTATTTTTTTTAAAAGGTTCAATTGGCTTTTGAGGTCTTTGAGATCATCATCATTCCACTTTGTTTTATCACAATAAAAGAATACTTTTTCTATTGTTTCCTAAACATTGACTTTTCTATTCGAAGATTGTCCATTATCAGTATGATCCTTGACTTCATTATGTAGGCACTTCCATTGATTGTATCTAATAGTTGAGATTCCATTCATAGAGTTTACCTTACCAAGTCTCCCATGAAAGTCTAGGAACCTTATAGCCTTCAATCCACCAATAGATGACTTTTTGGGGACACAATTGCCATCCTTAGACTTTTGAAGATCCGGTTCAATAACAACATTACCACCATGCAAACCAATTGCAGATAAGACTTTTTCAATCTTTGTTATAGCATCCGTTCTAGCTGATAATGGCTTCAGCTTCCATGCAAATCCTATATAAATATGAACAAGCTTTTCAATTATCCTACGAAGCGCATGAAGTGTACAAATATGGGCATTCACTAAAGGAATATCTAGGATTGGCTTAAACTGTAGATCCTTGTTATGCCTACAGGGTGCTCTATTCTAATTTCTATTCAACTCTATGGCTAGGGACATGCAATATAGACAAGGAGATCTAGAGTTGGCTCCTTTGATACATTTTACATACATTTAAGTGTCTTTAAGTCACCAGCTATGTGCCACTCAATCTTATAGTTCCCAAAATCTTCAACAAATAGCTATTCTCCTACTTGTTGTCTCTTAATAACATTAGATATTTGTGTTCAATGAAAAACCCAATAGAATATATCAAAATCCTCTGTATCTACTTCGAATGCTCCTAGCCCCAACTAGATCTTGTGTTTCGATTGAACACTAAATGGCATTGAGTGATTGTAATGATCTGATGAAAAAGCTCTATTCATTAAGGTAATAGAGACCCTCTCTAGTTTTGTACATTTAAGAATCTCACTTTCATCAAGATTAACCACAAATCTAGCCACTCCTTGTGCCTCTTCTAGTGACAAGTCATAGAATCTAATCATTAAGCATTGTAGGGTGGGCAAGTCAAGGAAAATATTTTTAAAAATAAATTCATTGAATACAACTTCTTTTTCTTACCCTTGAAGCTAGCCTTGATATGGAAAGGCTCACCCAAAATCTCTGTTACTTTGTCATTCACTCTCTGTCTAATAGTTCTAATCACAAATGGCCTTGGAAGTATGCAATTACGTACTTGCCCTTGCTTCATATTTGACTGTAAAAGCTGAAAAAGTTGTATATAAGCATCTTGACTGATACCAATATTATCTAGTGTCTTCTACACTAACTCAGTATCCAAAGAGAGATCCTTTACAAATAACTCCAAGCATTGTTTCTTTGCCTTTTTAAATTTCTTCTTCTCCAAAATACATTTTGAAACTACTGAAGGAAGAATATGATAATAAAACTGAGATGCTTTCAAAGAATCTCTTTCACTTGCATTCGGTTGAAGAAGAGACCTAAATAAAATCAACATCACAAATCAATGCAACTAATTATAAACAAAGTCATATTTCATATTTTTAAAGTGGAAAAAAATATACATTGTTGCTTGGATTCTTTTACTACAACCACCACCTCCTCGTCTAAAACTCTCAATATTTCTAGGAGTCTTTTGTCGATTTCAAAGTTCTAAAATAGTTTGCTTTCGTTGATAAGATTTGATGTGTTTCTCCAAAAAATGAATCCTCTGTTGATAACCTTCTAGCTTCTACAGTAACTCATTGTTATGTTTCGATAAAAGATGGTTCTCCAATTTGAGGACATCATTTTCTACAACCAAGTTAAGTGTATAGCCTAGAAGACCATTATAACCATCACCAATGAACCTTAACAATGAAGAGCTATTATAGAAAGTCGAAGTGCTATTTTTACTAGGATCTTCAGGATAGACTGCCATCTAACCAAAGATCAAGATTCTTCTTTCCTTCAAATCTGAGTATATGTTTCGTAGACTCTCTAATAGTAATGGGTTTTGTTTTCTTCCTTATTGGTTCATACTCAACTATCCAACTCAATATGAAGATGATAGAGAGGCCTTTTACTAGAGCTATAGAGATCATTGGATGAGTGATCCATAGCTAAGGATGTGATTAGAGGATTGGATTGAAAAAGTATGCGAATTAGAAACAAGAAGAAAAATGAAGAAGAAACTAGTAAGGATGGGAAAGAAAGAACAGAGTGAGAATGGAGGGAAGTAATAAAATGTTGAACAAAATTCAAATTGAATATTAGTTTTCACTTTAATGAGGATGAGTAAGATCTTCACTATGATAATCTTTGTCACCTTTATGGCGGCCTAGATTTCTAGGTTTGATGTGACCATGAGAATATCACGACAATGACTTATTAACAATTTTTTATATATTTACTTACAAAAATATACAAATTTTTTAAAATATAAAAAATTATCTTATTTCCTAAAATATTTTCTCTCTCTAGGATCACTTATAAGGCATTTTTGAGACCTCAAAACTCCCCTAATGTGATAGCCTAGGAGAAGCTGCCTTTATCCCATAGGCACAGTGAGGAAAAGTGGAACCATCTTGCAACTATAAAAGAGTGCACTTGACAATCATTTGAATACAATGATATTATACTTTGTACTTTTAGTCTATGTCTATGTCTACTCAAGATTGTATTTATGAGCCCAAACTAATCGATCTTGGAACCTAATTCACTTGAGTAAGAGTCTCTGTCTCATCATGATTCTTGTCCATGAGTTCAAACCTCCATAGCTAGACCTTGCTCAAGATCTATGTTTCTAAAGATTGTATCAGAGACATGGTGAGTTTGGTTTAGCTTAGCTCAATGCTTGTCTAGCTCCCCACAACCTCGAATCAGCCACCCGATGTCACAAAATGACTTCATCTCTCACTCCATTTTCACTTTACCTCTCTTGATTGCCATAGCTAGCCAGCACCGTCCTCTATTGTTTGGATATCCTCATACAACCCATATCTCAACTAGCCTTCTTCTAGGGACTTTTTCCCTAACTTAGGGTGTTGTCTCTTAGCACCATAAGCCTTGACATTGGTCACTACCCTAGCATTGCATGAGTTCATGCTCACTAGCCAAATATGTGCCTTGTTTGGTCGTACAATTGTTGCCATTGATATGAAGCACGATTCAACTTGCGAGCATAGGGAATTCTCAGAGCACTATATGAGGTTATTCCTCACCAAATATCTTAGGCAATGATTGCTTATGCATGCTAATGTGGGACTAGAAAACCAGGCCATGTTAGAAACCCTAAAGAAGATTCCATAGCTACTTTTCACTAAAGCTCATATTTCATGTCATTTTCTCACTCCTCTCAGTTCATTCAAGTGTCTACCACTTTGATCTAAGCTTGAACTCAATTGCCAATAATATTTTCACTTCAAGTTAGTAAGGAGGGGAGAAATCAATAGAAACATCAGTTAAAAACAACATTAAGATTCATGCTAGTATCTTTTGATACTACATAGTGCTATCTGATACTGCCATTACTTGTGTCCTTTGACACAATTGGTTTCAAAACTTTTGTTGCTTTGATGTGAGATTTTTGGTCTTGATATGCTATTGCTCCTGCCATCCAATATTGGGAAAGATTCACCATCATGCCACTTCAAAGGAATGGGCTTCCACACTTGTAGACAAGGATCAAGTTGATCCTGATGAAGAAGGGCCTTTGGTCAATAACTAGTGGACACAAGAAGAAACCCATAGATGCTACTCTTGTAGTAGTATGGCAAAAGAGTAATGACAAAAAAGCCATGTATGCCATGCTTTCGATAAGTACCTTGTGGAGTGGGCTGTCCATGATTTTGGGTAGACATGTAACTGCCATTTCAAGTAGCCAGTTGTCCTGAGGAAGGGCTGGACAGATTGGCAATGGGGGATGGAAGGATAGGCTCACCATGCCCTATTGAGGGCTCACTTGTCTCATAGGTGCTGAAGGGAATACCCACATCCCATTGATGCCTTGCTGGCCATGCACGGTCTCCAAGGGAGGCAGATGGTTGGCCTTGAGATTGGACTAATGCTCCTTTGCTTGCATTGAGGGGGCTGCCAATGTTGAGATGAGAGTGGTCATTTGCTCCATTAGTCCAGTCATCATGGCTATCATTTCTCTATGTCTCTCAGTAGTACGATGATTCTCATGTTGGCACAATGTGTGATTAAGCATAGAGTAATGGTCCAATTCAAGGGGCATTTCTTCATGCATCTCCTCATGGTCCTCTTGGATAGAGCTAAGGTCATTCATTGATGCTCAAGAATCCTTGGTTTCACATTGAAGCTCCTCTTGGGCCTTTGCTTTGCCTCTTTGTCTTGCCATGTTGAGTGCTATCCAAATGGATCCCCTAGTACAAAATCTGAAATATCTTTAGCTAGGGAGCTCAAATTGAGGAAGTTTCTGATTCAAAAAGGAGGGGAGAGTGCCCTCTACAAGGGTATGCAATTTTTTTATAATAAACAATGTTCAGAATCAGATGCAAATAACTTTCTATAGCTATGTAAAAGGGGATTGCAACCTGTCCCACAAGACCATTGCACACAAAAGTGGCTGTAACTCTCCAATGGGAGCTCCAATCCGGGAGTTTTCTAGCTCTACTTGAAGGGGACAAATCCCTCTTCAAAATGAGCTATGGGTTTTAGCTCAATCCTCCAATTCTTTTTTGTTGTAGTAGGTTTTCTGGAGTAGTCCTAGAATGCCTACACCTTGTCTCATTGTCTTTTTTGGTCGAAATCAACACTTTTTGGCCGTGTTATGATGCAAAATCCTTAGACAACTCATAGTAGCATACACATAACCTTTGAAGCATACCATAGCATCCATACATGGCTTGTGTGAATGCTTGCAATGATTTTAAAAACTCAACAAGAGTCCCAAGTAGCATACATTTAACTCACTGCCAATACATGTGTCATATACATCCCATATACATTTCCAATGGTCTTTACTTATCCCCTTTTACAAATTTTTTGGGTTTACTTTCAAAATCATAGCCAACAAGATGGTTATGGTTAGGAGTATGATGCTCAACTGAAGAGAGGGATTAATTAAACCACAAAAATGAATGCTCCCTAATAAAATAAAGACCTAACATTAACATTAAGGTAAACTAAAATCTAACATAAACTTTAAAACTCTAACATTAATATAAAATCAAAAACACTTAAGAAATATTTAGGATTAAAAAAACTCTCTTCCTCTCTCTCTCTCTCTCTCTCTCTCTCTCTCTCTCTCTCTCTCTCTCTCTCTCTCTAACTTGCACCTACCTTTTTTTAACCATTTTAAAGTTTGGGCATGTAATGCAGATACTTGAGGGGGGTTACCCCCTTCAATTAGCCTCTTCTTTATATAGGGGGTCCAACCTTCATGGGGACATGTATGCCTATGATGGTATAACAATTCTGAACAGATAAACCCTTTTAATAAAATAAAGGCATTTTTTTTAAAATTTCCCCTCTCCTCCAGCCGATAGTCGAGCTGGAGGAAGAGGGGGATTAGTAAGTGGGCAAGCTCCTTGCTGGAGCTTGCCAGGGCAATGATGCATGCCCATCGACACGTAAAAGGGGGGAGGATCTTATCCCCTCCCCTATATAATTGAGGGGGGGCCGCAGGCTGAAGAGGGAGGGAAGGGCAGAGATCGTAAAGATGACGCTATTGCCAAACGTGAAGGGAGAGATCGAGAAGAGGAAGGGCGAAGGAATAACAGCCGCCTTGCCACATGCTGAGTGTGAGAGGGGAAGGCCTTCAGAGAAGGGAGGATGACCGAGAGCTTCTGCAGCAGCGTAATTAGGCCGCCGCCATGGAGTTGCCCCGCCGCTGAGGACCTACGCCAGCCTTAAGGCTGGCCGCCGACTCTACTCTCCCCCTTAGAACATGTAGAAGCACCTAGAAGCTTCTAAAAAGGAGCTTCATAAGCCCCTATTCCCCCCAAAAGATCTAAGGCCTTAAAGGTCTTATTATCCCCCCCCCCCCCCCCACCCCCAAGTCATTTAACCTTTAAGCCCCTTTCTATTGGGCTTTGAAACCCTCTTTCCCCCCCCCCCCCCCCCCAACCCACCCCCCCACCCACCCCGTGTATTTAAATCCCTTTAGGCCCTTCCCCTTGGCTTTGGAATCATCCCCTTCCCTTTGGCCTCTTAAAACCACTCCCCTCATGTTTTATCCCTTAAGCCTTTCCCTTGGCTTCAAAAACTTTTCCCCCCACCCCCGTGTGTAAACCCTCATAAGCCCCCTTTTCTCCTAATTTGCCTAAGGGTCCTTAGACCCTTGCTTATAACCTTTACGGTTATTATTTTCCCTTCGAGTTTTCCCCCTAGGGTTTTCACCCATAAAAGGTTACTCCACATAACCTTTCCTTTTCCCCCATGTTTTGTTAAAAATCCCCCTTCGGCCATGCAAAAATAACCCTTGGAGCTCTCCCGCACCTTGTTTCTTTTCCACACCTTTCTATTCCCCGTTCGTGTGAGTTTACAAAGGCCATTAAGCCGTCCCCATGGCTTAATGGGTCTTAGTCGTGAAAGATTCTGAAACACCCCTTTTGAATTTCGAACTCCAAGGAGGAAGCCTTCAAAAATCTGTTTTCGATGGTGCAAGTTATTGCAAAAGAGAGCCACGGTGGAATTTCAAAGAGGAGTTGTAAAGCTGCTTCCACTGCGGAAATGCCACCTAAGAAAGTCCAAGGCGCAGCCCACGGGAGGGTCCTCTCACAGCATCCATGTGGATATCTCACCCCAAGCCCAGGTTTTCCTTCCTAATTTTTATTTGATATTGTTGTAATTCAATCATGCAAGGTTAATTGTTAGAAATAGGATATATTTTTGTCCTAGTTGTTCACAACAAAGGAACTTAGTCATCAATACTTTTAAATGAAACATGCAAATTAAAGAAAGCACAAACGCATTTCTAGCAAATAGCTTATGCATTGAAATGAATGATAAGACTAGATTATTATCCATTAAAATAGTACACTTCGGTTAAGCCTAGAAGTATAAACTGCATCTCGCACTATTAATCCATATCGCAATGAATCATCATGGAAAGTGCAAAGTATGAAATGATTCTTACGATGCATAAACTCTAGGAATTATCGTTTGTCAACTGCATAGATTATCAAGAAAAAGGTTGCTTGTTTAGCATAAAATTTATTCGCAAGTTATAGGAAGATTAGTTGAAACCTTACCTATGCCTGACCTCAAACCGATAAGTTAGGGTTGAAAAATCAATTTACGCATAGTCAACGAATCATGTGGAAGTAATCTCGAAATTATATTCTAGAGTTAACCAAATTGGCATAAAACTAAAACACCTAAGCTACGGAGTACTCGTTCGGAAAAAGTTAAATTCCAAGAAACGCCTATACCTTAAATACTTGCCCACATTCACTGAATGTAGGGATAGTGAAATGTAATCATAAAGTGAGTTAGGGTTTGTCCCTAAGAATCTTACAAGATGAAACTTGGAAACCCTAGGTCTAACGACAACGGCCTAGTAACCTGAAACAGATTGTTTCGTGACTCCATTGTCTCATAGTTCGAAGTGACACTTGCGCAGCAAGTGCGGAGTCATATGATCTTGTGATTGGATCACAAGGGAATGGCCAAGTTCTCGCAATGAAGTTGGCATGTCCTTACGCAAGTTATCTTGTAAGAGGATGAATAATCATCCTAATTTAGTGGTCTTTCTTGAGTAAAGAAGATTGATTGGAAACTAAAGATCAGTTGATAAACTGGAGTAACCAATGAACTTAAGGTTTGACCAAGTGGGTTAATAAGGTACGCCCTAACCCAAGATATAGGGGATCTTGCCAAGTTGCAAGTCATCCCGGATCGAGTGCTGGACGCATTTGAAAGGAAGGATTCATTCCTTAGCAGTTTGCCAACAAAAACAATCAATGGAAATGTTTGTGCTTGCTACAGATTTTAGAGCACTGTTTGGCTTTGTTTGATCAATGAATTAAAAGATAAATGGATATCTATACTTCAGGTTGAAGTCCTGAAGGGAGAGGCAGCTTCAGTTACCCCTGACTGCCTGCCCGACCCTAACCAAGGGGGTTGTTAATCGCGCTAGGCAAGTGGACCAAACCCGCCGCGAGAGGTCTCTCCATTAAGTGCTACTTGGAGCATGAGAACGCTTGGGTACCAAGGGGGCTCTGGCCGTAAATCCCTCGCCTTCCAGGCCCTACACAAGAGACTAACGTGACTCGGGATTGGATCTCGAGGCCCGCATACTAGTCTACGGACGGAAACTTGGAATAGTGATCCCTGGATAGCCTTCGAGCGGATTGTGGATAAGCCTACGGGATGGACTCTTTGTATTTCAAGATAAATATGATAACCTATTAATAAGGAGCTTGTCTGATATTGCTTTTCGATGTCAAGTGGCAAAAATTACTTGAAAGAACCAGTGCCTAATGGGCTAATTAAAGAAGCTAATTACTACATGTCTAATTAATGTATTAGGTAATTAAATAACTAAAACAACCCGAGGAAAGTGCGAAGGATGGGCCATAGGTCTGCTGTCCTACGGATGGGTGGTCCCGGTTGGCCAGGAACTTTTCTCAAATCACGATGGACAGCAAGAAGATCATCAAAGAACACAAACAACAAAAGCGTTGACCTAGAGTTATGATTAAACCCGATTTACGTTGTTTTAGGGGAACAGAATGAGACTATGCCTTATGGCAAAGAGGTTGAGCTTTGCCTCCCTCTCGTTTTCCATTCTCCTTGAACTAAGTGCAGCTTAAATCTGCTTTGGACCTAGCGTTTCTACATAAAGTAGTTCGCTTGGGTCTGTCGCTAGTTGCCGTTAGGAAATGGCCAATAAGGAAAACCCTAATTCAGGTCGATCCTAAGTGGGAACGGCCGGAATACTTTTGCTATGTGGTAGACGCAGAAAGCCCTAGATCAGAAACCCCGTAACATTCCATGGGAGTGCCGGGCGGAGCTTTCTAGACACCCTTTCCGATGGACTGCTAAGACGTGTCCTGAAGATACAAGTGGACACGTTATAGTTGGTATCAGAGCCCGGGGTATCAGAGCCGACCAACAAAAATTTTATTTTTATGAAATCTTAATAAGCTGAAGTGAAGCAAATGTTGATGTTCCAAACATTTCCTTACCTTCAATGCTGTTTTGCAGAATTATGAAGCGTGGAACAAGTTCTTAGTATTTTGAATTATGTTTATGACTGCAATGCATTCTCCGCATTATAGACAAAGGATTGAGATGATGAACATCCTAGAGCAAATCTATAATCCATCACCTTTGTACATGGAACGAAGATGGACGAGTGCTTCAAGAATCTACTATATAGCCGCCCACTAGTTTTCTTATCTACAAACCAACTTAAAAAGGATCAAGTGGTTGGAAGACTTGAAAGTCGTGAAGCTGTTCATTTTTGTGAAAGCTCACGTAAACTCAACTTTACATATTCGAGGTCGGAGGGTTGAGATGAACTCATATGTATATGAGGAAGTAATCCGTGTAATCCCTGCCAACAGGATTAAAGTGTTAGGGCGCCATGAAAAGAATGGGTTCCAAAGGGAAGGATACCTTGAACTTCCAATGACTTATCGATTCCTAAAGATCCATGACCCGAAACCATACTATTATACAGTTCCTGTAGATAAATGTAATACAACATTGTTCTCCCCAAACTAAATGTAACAGTTGGCTTATCATCGCAAGAAATATTGTATTTGAAAGGGCTATGCCCATATAAATACAAATAAGACTTCTTTTTATCAATGTCTGATTGTGCATGAGAATTGATAAAAAGTTAAGTAGCTACAATGCTTACGTGATAGTAGAAATTGAAGATGTAATATAAATCAATAACGATTATAGTATAATAGAGAAACATTTATCCAAGCACAACCCCACGTGCAGGTTCCTAGTTCGCCTCCTACATCAAGTACCACTGTAATCTAGTAGAAGAAGTTACTTCTCAAGTAGATTAAGCCACCCGAGTTTGACGACTTAGCTTCTTGCAATCTCCTAAAGATAGAGAACTCTTTTTAGGGCGTATGCGAATGAAGACCATGTCTCCTTCTTCGAAGACTCTATCTTGACGTTTTAAATCCTCATATGTCTTCTGTCTATCCTTGGCAGCTTGGATGTCCTGTCTTATTGAATTTATTCGATGATCCATCTCTTCCAACATCTGCCTTGAAGCTTCAACCCTTAAGGTTGGATCTGAGAAGTTTAGGGGACTTCGACAGTCATGACCATACAAAACTTGGAAAAATGTCATCTGAATGCTTTGTTGGTAAGAAGCATTGTAGGCAAATTCAACCAAAGGCAAGTATTGAATCCACCTCTTTGGCTCCTGATAGCAGTATGCCCTATGCATATCCTCGATGACTTGATTGACTCGCTCTGTTTGGCCATCCGTTTGAGGATGGTAGGCGGTGCTAAAATAGAGTTGAGTCCCAATAGCTTCAAAGATAGCTCTCCAGAAGTGTGACATGAAGAGAGAATCACAATCACTAATGATTCTTCTGGGTAAACCATGTAGCTTGAATATCTCCTTGATAAACAATCTTGCAATGTGTGAGGCTTTATAGTTTGTCTTTATTACTGGAATAAGGTGTGCAACCTTAGTAAGCATGTCAACCACAACCAGGATGGAGTTGTATCCTCCTTGGACTTGGGGTAGGCCTACAACAAAATCCATGCTAATGAATTACCATTTCATTTGGGGAATGTCAAGCGGTTGCAGTTTCCCTGGCATCTTGACATGTTCGGTTTTGATACATTGACAAGACAAACACTCGGTGACATATTTGAGAACGTCACCTTTGAGCCTCTCCCAACGGTAGCTCTTCCTAACTGCATTAAGAGTCTTGGCATAGCCAGGATGTCCTGAGAAAGGGGAATCATGAGCTTCCCACAATATCTTTTTCTTAAGTGACTGGCTTGCTGGTATACACAGCCTTGTTCTATAATAGAAAGTCCACTATTGATAGAAAATTCATGATACTTAGTTTGCAACTTTTGATTCTTATCTTTGATAGAGATCTCCCTTAGCATTGTTTGGTAGGCCGAATCATGGCATGCATCCTCTCTAGCTAACTCAAGTATAGGGTTGTTTGGCATAGATACTTTTGTAGCTAGAGATCTGACTGTTGATGGATTCTGCAAGATTAGGGAATTAAGGATTGCCTTGCGACTGAGTGCATCAGCAACTACATTCTCTTTCCCTGGTCGGTACTTGATTTCAAAGTCATATTCCTCCAACACTTCAATCTACCGACGTTGCCTCATGTTGAGCTCATTCTGGGTAAAGATCCATTTGAGACTCTTATGGTCCAAACAAGTAGTGTCTCCAAAGCTTTAGAGCATGGATGACAGCTAGCAACTCCAGATCATGCGTAGCATAATTCTTTTCATGACTCTTTAATTTCTTTGAAGAGTATGCTACTGGATGACCTTTCTGCATGAGCACACATCCCAAGGCAAGTATGCTAGCATCAGTTACTACCTAGAACTCTTTATTGAGGTTTGGAAGTTTTAGAATAGGTGCTGATACCAAACTTTGCTTCAATTTGTCGAAGCTATTTTGTTTGGGAGTTGACCATGCAATGGCTGTTTGCTTCTTTAGTAAGTCCATCATAGGTGCTGCAATCAAAGCATAGTTTTTGATTATGTAACGTGTCCACTAGAATCATCCAGGACACGTCTTAGCAGTCCATCGGAAAGGATGTCTAAAAAGCTCCACCCGGCATTCCCATGGAATGTTATGGGATTTGCGATCTAGGTCTTCCCACGTCTGCCACGTAGCGGAAGCATCCTAGCCGTTCCCACTTAGGATCGACCTAGATCGCAAATCCCGTAACATTCCATGGGAATGCCGGGTGGAGTTTTCTAGACATCCTTTCCGATGGACTGCTAAGACGTATCCTGGATGATTCTAGTGGACACGTTACAGTTGGTATCAGAGCGAACCAACAAAGGACTTGTTTTTAAGAAATTTTAATAAGAAAAAGTAAAGCAAATGTTACTGTCCCAAACATTTCCTTACTTTCAATGCTGTCTTGCAAAATTATGAAGCATGGAACAGGTTCTTTAAGAGAAGAAGAGGGGCTTCCTTAACACCCTTTCCCACTAGAACCTCCAAAAGCCCAATTTTCCCCCCCTCGTGCTTTGAAGAGAAATCATATAAGGCCCTTCCTACCAAATCTCCCACAAGCCCCCTAGGCCCAGTTCTTTAAGAGAAGAAGAGGGGCTTCCTTAAACCCCCTTCTCACTTGATTCCCCAATAAGCCCATCCCTAGCCGACATTTTGAAGAGAAGGAGAGGAAGCTTATAAAGCCCCCTTCCCACCAATCATCCCTAGCCAATAATTTTGGAAGAAGAAGAAGAAGAAGAACTCTCAAGGCTCCATTTCCGCAAGGCTCGTTCACAAGAACCCTTTCGCAAACTCCTCCTTTCCCACAAAAAGGCCCAAGCTCCAAACCCTAAGACCTTCCATAAACCAAATTCCGCAAGTCAGTACTTCTGTCAAGGAGCCGTATTTCAAAGGGAGTTTTTGTGTACGAGGGAGATGGCCAAAGATCTTGAGGCTGCATACCAAGGCGAGCAAATTCACTGATCGCGTAAGGGCAAAGGCAAACCGGAAGTCCGTAATTACGCCTATGATGGTCCCTAAAAAGTCACAAGGCGCGCCTGTGGTGGGAGGTTCTTCTCCTAATATTCATGTGGATATCTCCCCGAGCCCACAAGTCCAGTTTTTACTAATTTTGATTCCACGCAAAAGCATTGCATTAGTCACGACAACTTCATGGATTAGGAAGCACCTATGCATGCTTAAAATCACCTAGTCAAGTTAAATGCAACTGGAAATAAATCGACTATTCGAACAATGATTAGAATTAGTTCATGACATGAAATTGGGTCATTGGTATTTTCCATATAAAGAAATTGTCTATCCATTTAACGTCCTTAATAGTATGTTTCCTTGTCGCGCATGTCAAAGTGATGGCCTAGAACACCTATTGCCTATCATTATAAGGTTGAGGTTATTAAAGTGCACCTTTGACTAGGCATGGAAATATTAATTGCACGTCGCATTTTTTTGGACAAATCTTCATTGAATGATTCATTAGGGAAAGTCCTTAACCCCGTAGGAAATAGAAGAGTGCGGAAATGATTCTAGGAATTTGCGTGTGGCATGTGATTCTAAATTGGAATAGGTCAACTCTAGTTTTTTTGGCATGAATTTCACTATGTTGTAGTCAGGAAAGGAGTGCATGTTGCACATTTGTCATATGAAAAATTTCATTCATCAAGAGTTGTATTTAGGGAAAGGCTGCATGTTTTATTGAAGCATGAAATCTTAAAAGCTTAGAAAAAGAATTGTGGGCATGATTCTTGAATGCAAGTCCTAGTAGGATCAATGGAAGTTATGCCACAATTTAACATGCGTTTTGATCTTAACAAGAAAAATTAGGGTTATTGCGAATTTAGGGGTACGTAGAAGCAATGAATCACGCGTTTAGGTGAATTGTGAGATGTTACAACTAGCTTTCTCCTTTAAGATCAAGTTAACATCTCTAGGGATGGTTCGTCCTTGTCGCAAGACAAGTAGATCGAATATCTAAATCGCCTAACCCGCAAGGGATTCGTATAGGATGGCTCAACCAATACGATAAATAACCCAAGTGCTAACTAGGGTTTAGCACGTTAAGGACTTGACCTAGTTTCACGCACTTGTTACCAAGATGAACCCTTGAACCAAAGGTCCTACCCACATTCACGGAATGTAGGGACAATTGGACGCTCATGCATAAAACGATCTAAGGTTTCTACCCTAAGGATCATTCGTTCAAATGATGAAACTCGGATTGAGTTGGCATCCCTAGGACCGAACGTTGTCGGCCTAGTGTAATTAGGAATGGGTTGGGTAAGAAGACACCCTAAACCATGCTTCTCGTCTGGAGATAATTTCGTGACCAGAAAACGCCGTTCAATGGGTGAAATGATCCCATGGAATAGATGTGACACTTGTGCAATAAGTTGCAATGTCGCATAGACTTGTGGTCTATTCACAAGAGAGTTTTGCCACTTCTTGGAATGAGGTTGGCAAGTTCTTGCGCAAGTTTAACTTGCAAAAGGATGAGTAGTCATCCTATTATATCAGCTTTCTTGGGAAAAATTGCCAAGTAAAGGAAAGTTAGGTATTTGCTTAGAAGCAAATGATCAATCAATAAATTGGAGCGACATGGTCTCCAAGATTTACTGTTAATAAAACCTAAGGTATTGGTTAAGTTGGGTTAACAGGGTATGGCCCTAACCCAAGGACAAAAGGGTGAACAAACAAACCCTTGGGGATCTTGCCAAGTCGCAATTGATCCGGGATCGAATGCTGGATGCATTCGGAGAGAAGGATTCACTCTTTAACAGTTGGCCAAATAAACGACCACTGGAATTGATTATGCTTGTAACAGTTTAGAAAGCACTGTTTGCATTGTTTGCTCAAAGAACTAAAGGATGAAATGATATCTAATGCTTCAGGTTGAAGACCTGAAGGGAGAGGCAGCTTCAGTTACCCCCGACTGCCTGCCTGACCCTAACCAAGGGGGTTGTTGACTGCGCCGGGAACGTGGACTGAACCCGCCGCAAGAGGTCTTTCCGTTGAGCTCTACTTGGAGCAGGAGGACGCTTGGGTGCCAGGGGGGCTCTGACCGTAAATCCCTCGCCTTCCGAGACCTGCACAAGAGGCTAACGTGACTCGGGATTGGATCTCGAGGCCCGCATACTAGTTTACGGGCGGAAGCTTGGAATAGTGATCCCTGAGGATCACTAGATAGCCTTCGGGCGGATTATGGACAAGCCTACGGGCGGAACTCCTTGTATTTCAAAGATAAAATGATGAAATGATAATAAAGAATTTGCTTGATATTGTTTTTCTATGTCACATGATAAGATTACGTTAAGGAACCAGTGCTTAACAGGATTAATTAAAGAAGCTGATTGTTATATGTCAAATTAATGTGTTAGATAATTACATAACTAAAACAAATCGAGGAAAGTGCGGAGGATGGGCCATGGGTCCCTCCTACGGTTGGGTGGTCCCGGTTAGCCAGGAAATTTTCTCAAAAATCTCGAAGGATAGCGGGATAACCATCGTAAAAAAAAACGAATAACGAAAGCAATGACCTAGAGTTATGTCTTAACCGATTTACGCTATTTTAGGGGAACGGAATGGGACTATGCCTTATGGCAGAGAGGTTGAGCTTTGCATCCCCCTCGTTTTCCATTCTCCTTGAACCAAGTGCAGCATAAATCCGCTTCGGAGCTGGCGTTTCTGCGTAAAGTAGTACTCTTGGGTCCGACGCTAGTTGTGCTAGATAATGACCAATCAGGATAACCTTGATTCAGGTCGATCCTAAGTGGGAACAGCCAAGATACTTCCACTACGTGGCAGACGTGGGAAGACCTAGATCGCAAATCCCGTAACATTCCATGGGAATGCCGGGTGGAGCTTTCTAGACATCCTTTCCGATGGACTGCTAAGACGTGTCCTGGATGATTCTAGTGGACACGTTACAGATGAAGACCCTATACCATCTTGTCAATCCCAAAAAGCTGTGTATCTCTTTGACGGATGATGGTATTGGCCATTCTAGCACATCTCTGACCTTGGTTGGGTCCATTGAGATTCCTTCTGCTAATACTATGAATCCCAGATATTCAATCTGACGTTTGAAGAATGCACACTTCTTCATCTTAGCATACAGCTTATGTGCCCTCATTGTCTCAAGGACAATCCGGAGTTGGGTTTCATGATCTTCTTCCTGTTTGGAATAGACTAAAGTGTCATCGAAGAAGACGAGCATGAAGTCATCAAGATATGGCCTAAAGATATCCTGCATTAACCTGTTGAAGGTGGCAGGTGCATTCGTAAGCCCGAATGACATAACTAGGAACTCAAAGTGCCCATATCTTGTATTGAAGGCCGTCTTGGGGATATCTTCTTCCTTGATCCTTATCTGATAGTAACCTGACATGAGATCAATTTTGGAGAAGATCTTTGCACCCTAAAGACGATCAAGAAGCTCATCTATTCTAGGGATAGGGTACTTGTTCTTGACCGTTGATTGATTCAATCCTTAGTAATCAATACATAGTCGAAGTGTCCCATCTTTCTTTTTCTGGAACAGTACTGGAGCTCCCCACAATGAACTGCTAGGCCGGATATAGCCCTGCTCTAGCAATTGCTTGAGTTGTTCCTTCAGCTCAATTGCTTCTGGTATGGACATTCTATAAGGTCTCTTTGCAATTGGCGCAACTCCTGGTACTAACTTAATCTCATGATCCACTTCTCTTTGGGGCGGGAGTTCTGTCAACTCTTCAGGGAATACGTACGCATATTCCGTTAGCTAAGAAGGTCCTTCATTAGACTCTTGCTTCTGATCTAACTTGTTGAGTTTGATCAAGTAGACAGGTAATCCTTTTCTGACTCCTTTTATGATCCGAGATACGTTGGCCAATTGGATTTTTGGCACTCCAGCCTCACCTTGGGTTGTGACTAATTCCCTTTCAGAGTTTCGAAAGGAAACTTGACCCTTTCCACAGTGAATGTGGGCGTCATTAGGTTTAAGCCAATCCATTCCGAGTAGACACTCATGGATACCTAAATTCACGACTCTGAATTTGACCGAAGTCTTCTTTCCTCCCAGGAAGAATTCTACCTTAGCAGTTTGCTTGGTACAAGTAACCTTACGACCATTTGCCAATTCCACAAGCAAGGTAGGTGCTTCTACTGTGGCTATTCCTAATCTTTTTGCTCATGTTGGTGAGATAAAAGAATGTGTACTGCCACAATCAATCAAGGTCTTGAAACTTTTACCTTGATAGTCCAACGGTGTCTGAATCACTGAGAACTAGCGATTCGGCCCTTTCTTGTGGAGAGCGGTATGGACTGTCGCCCTTTCGAACTCTACTTCCATGGTTGGATCTTCCTCTTTTTCTTCTTCTTCGCACATTTGCCTATTGGCAACGCAGGCAGTTCTTCCTCTGCCTCGGTTAGCGGCTCCTTGACCACAGCCCATTCCTTGGAAAGGTGCTTGGCGATGTCCTCCACCAACCTTGGAACATTGCCTCTTGAAGTGACCGGGTTCGTTGTAGTGGAAACAATGGAGGTTTCGGCCATTGCTTTGAGTAGGAACAAAGTTGTTGACGTTATTAGTCCTTGCTTTCTTTCTTTTTCCTTGATTATGACCTTGAACTCTCTTTATCTGAGGTCTAAATGCTCCTCTGTTCGGTTCATTATAAGACCAAGCTTTGTTACCCCTTGGTCTAGATTGTAACTCCTAAATTATAGGCGCCGCTCGAATGAGTGCATCCTGAAGATCTGATGGACGCATAGATTCGAGACGGGTATTTACTGGTGGATTTAAACCAGCACAAAATTTGGACACCTGCTGTGTCATATCCATCTGTGGTGCATACTTAAGAAGTGAGACAAATTTAGAGTAGTATGCATCAAGACTGAGCCTTAGCTATTTTAGCTTGTAGAACTCATTCATTTTTTGTGTGCGATATGCAGGTGGTAAGTATCTTCCTTGCACGGCTTTCTTCAGCTTCTCCCAGGTGACAGTCGATCCCTCCGCGATCCCTTGATCCCTGCACCATTGCTTCCACCAAAGTCTGGCTTCACCGATGAGCTTTAGCTTGGCGAGCATAGCCTGATTGGCGGGTGCAGTACCGACTGCTTTGAAGTAATCCTCCATGGATTCAATCCAAATTTCAGCATCAGCTTGGACGAATCTACCTCAGGGAAAAGGTGGCTTGAACATAATGCCTAGGATCCTTTACATCAACATAGAGTCCATGAATTGAGACCATGGATTAGTATAAACCTAATTATCTTCAACCGATATGCATTATGATTCATCATACATGAGTTTAGGTATCAAACAATGTATTTGTGGCTCAAAAATAGGTCAATACATTGATACGAATAGTCCAAAACTTTTGTAGGCCATTAAAACATGTAAGTTACTATTTTGGGTTTCAAAAATACTATTCTTTCAACCCAAAACATCAAACTTGCATCGTATTATATTGGTTACCATAGAGCAAGATACATCAAAACAATGCATGGAAAGCCATGTTTTGGGATAGCTCAAAACCTTCTTCAAGCGTAGTCAGAGATAGATGATAGAGAAAACTCTATGAATAACAAAGCTACCCTATTTCACTATGTGCATTAGTAGAAAAGCTTTATGGATATTCCATAAACATCAAGGGTTTGCTTTCCCTTCTCGTCCCTTCATATTAGATGAGTATACCATTTGATATGCCTCAAAAAGCTTTATTTTAGGATAACAAATAACAATCCTCAAACATAGAACAATACTTGCATAAAACATTGTTTAATATCCCCTATTTAGATCTAAAATATATATTCTTGCTCAGCTTCATATATGCCATGAATACACTATAGAAGTCTTGAAGAGTGCTTTCAATCCTTGCCTTCACATAGAATGATCCTCATACCAGAGATTTCTTCCTTGGCCTATCCTCCTTAATGCCTAGAAAATTAGTGCAAAAAGTGAAAAATGGTTTTCCTCTTCTCTTCCCCAACACAATTCACACAACACTCAAAAAGCATGGGCTAAGTCAAGTAAAGTGCCCCCTTTTTCCTCTAATTAGAGGCTCAACATTGTTATCAACCATTGTGGCTAAAATATGGAAAGGACTTCATGATTATTTGGCATGTTGGATGCTTGTTTAAGACTCCTATTCATGTCTTGGTTTTATCATATTGTGAAGTTGAGCAAAAAATATCCAATAGGCATAGTGTAAATCCTTGTGTAAATGGTCTTTCTCATGACTCAGTTTCTGAGAAAGAGACTTGGTTCCTTCCCTTGGTTCATGTTGGATTTATCAAACTACTCTAATCCAGATTTTGTTACCACATGTAAATATTTGAGGTTACTCCTCACATTATTGAACCAAAAAAGAGTGGTAGGAGAAGAGGACCTGTAAGTGCTCTTCTTTGACATAAACATAGGAATAGATAGATATGGCATGATGAGATTATTCCTTAGGAAACAATACTACTACCTTAGTGTCTTGAGTTGCTGGAGGATATGAATATAAGCAGATTCACTTGTTGTAGTCATCCCTTTCTCTCGACACTATCACTAGCAACATGATGAGAATGATGGCCTATATAGAAAATTCTTTGAAGCCACTCCCTCTAATAACATAAATGAGGGGAAATAAATAATATAAAAGAATTAAAAAATTAATAGATTTAACAACATGATAGAAATGAATTAAATCTATCTATTTCAATGCTCTCTTTAGTCTTCACTTTTATTGCTTCTCAGAGGTTTTTTTGTCTACATGATAGTCTTATAGTGTTATTGTAAGTGAGACATCGGACATTCCAAAGCATTCCTCTAGAAGTGTGATATCTCATCCTATTTATAGTTACTTGACCAACATATCTTTCTATTATCCCTAACAAGGTTATGTATAGCATTGATGCCTATCCTTTGAAGAGAAACTTCAATAAGGAAATGTTTAGGCTCTTTCAAGTGTTTGCATGTATCATTGAACACAATTTTGATTTGATTCAAGCTTAGTAGCTTGAAGACAAGCCAATTTTCTCTTTTCTTTCCTTCTTTCCTTCATGCTTGACTTTGTGGCCTTTTGTACGGTAGCATCAAGCTCAATCGCCCCGCAACAAAGCAAAAGTTTGTATTTGTAGGCAGGGAACTTGATGAGGCTTCATAAATAATAGAAAATGCAAAAATTATAGATAGAGACAAAGCCTATCTATTTCCATGCTCTTTTCAATCTTTCACTTATGTTGCTTTTCAAAAGCTTTTCCTTCTCACCTTATAGTATTCTAATCTTCCTTTAAGTGAGATGCTAGCACATTCCAAAATACTTCTCCAAGAGTGCAACACCTCTTCTTATTTACAGTCACCTAGCCAACATATATTTCTAAATCTCTACCTTTTTAACAAGGTTTCATATGGTAGCATTAGTGCCTACATGTGAAGACAAGCTTCAATAAGTATTTAGGCTCTTTTAAGTGTCTCAATATATTACAAACAAAGTTTTTCATTTGATTCATTGTTTAGGATGAAGATGATCCATTTTTTAAAATATTCTTCTTTTTTTCATGCTTCACTTTGTTGCCTTTTGTACAGTAGCATCAAGCTTAGTCACTTGTAACAAAGCAAAAGTTTGTATTAGTAGTTTCCAAAAGATTTTTCTTCTCACAATATAGTTTTGTAATCTTCTTATGAGTGAGATGCTAGCATATTCTAAAAAACTTCTCTAAGAGTGCAACATATTTTCTTACTTATAGTCACCTAACCACAATATATACCTAATATCTCTACCTTTTAAACAAGGTTTTGCATGGCATTCATCTAAAGAGTAGCTTTAATAATGAAGTATTTAGGCTCTTTCAAGTGTTTGCATGTATCACAAACTAGTCTTTCATTTGATTCATTGTTTAGTAGCTTGAGGATGATCCATTTTTCTTTTTTGTTTTCTTCATGATTGATTTTGTGGCCTTTTCTATGATAGCATCAAGCTCAGGCACCTGCAAAAAAGTAAAAGTTTGTATATGTATGTAGTAGGGATCCTAATGATGCTTCATAAATGACATGAAAAGTATATATGATATATAGAGACAAAGCCAATCTATTTCCATGCTCATTTTAGCCTTTCTCTTATACTTCTTTTTAAAAAGCATTTTCTTCTCACAATATAATCTTGTAATCTTACTATGAGGCTAAGATTCTAGCACATTCCAAAGCACTTCTCCAAGATTGTGACACCTCTACTTGTTTACAGGCACGTAACCACCATATCTTTCTAATATCTCTACCTTTTTAACAAGATTAATCTCTACCTATTTATATGATCTCTTTAGCATTTTGCTTTTATTACTTCTCAAAAGCTTTTTTTGCTCACATGATAGCCTTATAAACTTCTTATGAGCAAGACATTGGCACACTCAAAAGCACTTCTCTAGGAATGTGACACCTCTTCTTGTTTACAGTCTCATGCCTAGTACATATTTTTCATATCTGTATCTTTTTAACAAAGTTTTCATTTGATTTAGATTTAGTAGCTCAAATAACAACCATTTAAAACTATTTACATATTTTATATAATATTTTTAAAAATTATTTCTAGTTATTTAATTTCATAATATATAAATAATAAATTTTTTCCCTTAAAAATCATGTAAGGGCTAGGTATATTGGTTCAATTGAAGGATATAGTATTATGAAGTTAAAACTTATTATTTCTTTAAAATCTTCATTTTTGTAGAGAGAATAATAAAGGGTCTATGAAAGAATATTTTGTATGAGTACAAAACATTCTTTTGTGTGAGATAATATTTCATACGAAATATTCTTCCATATGAAATAATAGTGATTATACAAAAAGTATGATATTATATAGGTTGTATGAGAATATTGTAATATGACTCCTTCATTCACGACAAATCACATTGCCAATTGAACTAAATAAATATATATATGGAAAAAATAGAATAGAAGAGAAACCGATATAATATCTAATCAAGTCTATAGAGTAGGAATAATGGAACATCAGCATATGCACTCCAATATGAAGCTCGAATCTCCCGATCACCTCGGAACTTCTATCATGTATATGATAAGCCATCCCAATCTCACTCTAAATCTCATTCACAATCCAATTACAATCACAATCTTGAATTTCTGGAAGAAGAAAAATATCTTTGATAAACTATTTTCCATATGAATTTGTGAATTGCCTAAGAACCATAGTATCAACCATATAAGTCTTCTTGAATAGTGTACTCCTTAAGAAAAGCATGTTCCAATGTATAACATATCAAATTAGATGTGTATACATGACTCTTAATCCTACTTTCACTCTTTTTTTCCAAACAAGTTTTGAGATTCAATACTCCATGATATATAATACATGAATAACCATGTAATTAATAAATAATTCTCATGAAGTAAGTTATTATTCATTACTTCTCTCATCTAAAGGTTTTGCCATTAAGGTCCACATGAGATGTAAATATATCCAAATCTATCATTTCCACGATATTGAAAAGAAAAATCTTTGAGTGGCAAAAAAAGAGATTAGATATTGCCCTTTCTTCCTCATGCTACTTTCATAATTAATTTGATTAGATTATATATTCTATGTAGAAACTACTTCTATAAAAAATAGGATAATTCTTAAATATTAGAACTCCATTCACTTTAGAAAAATTTAAAAAATAATGACCACATCACTCTCAAATCAAGTCTTTACAAAATTCAAGAAAATAATAACCTTAAGCTTAGAACTCAATAAAAGATTTTTTTTTAAAAAAGTAAAATAAATAATCAAATATTTTGATCAAAATTCTTTTAAGATTTTAAAAGTAACAATTCAACTAATAAAATATTTTATTTTCTTTTTTCATTTGAAATATCTAAATTATAATATTGAGTATTTATATATATTATTTTTTCTTGAATATCATTAATAAATCATCATTTACTTCTCCTTTAAAAGAATTCACTTTAAAGAAATCTAAAAATAGATTTTTTACCAGAATAAAGCTTTAATATTGTAAACAAAGCTAAATAAATTTAAAAATTATGATTCAATAAGTGATAGAAAGTATTTGCTATAATCATATACACAAAGAATAGAAAAATACAATCACATCTAGGTCACTATAGATTAAGTATGATAACTATATGCCTAATATAGATGATATTCTTTTTTTTTGCTTGAGTAGAGTAATTTTCAAATATACTGAAGTATAAGGGCTTAAAAAGGAAAACCCTTTCTTAAGAGTTAGAATAAGAGAAAAATTCAATTAAAAACTATTTTCATAAAAATTAACTATAAATCATAATATCCTATCAATATAAAATCATACATATTAATATTGAAAGATTAAGATTAATAAAAAAGAGAATATACTTATCTATTTTAATTATTGTGAAGAATTACAGGAGAAACATAAAATCCAAAGACTGCATAATCTCTAATAATGCTTACACCACTATTGTATTTCATATAAATATTCTTTTATTGTTTATCTCCATCACTTTATTGTTGAATATTTGTCTTCACTCTTTCAAACATTAGCTTCATAGTCAAATCTTCCTTCTAACTTCAAGTAGATTATTAGAAAATCATATTGCTTAATAGTACATTCTCCATCATCTTCAAAATGTCTTTCTCTTCTCTTTGCTTATTGTTATGATCTAGGTTATTGAGGAGGCTTTCCAATTGATCCACCCATATGTGTCATATTTTATTCACCTCTTAGACTCATGATGATCTCTAGTGTCTTTGCAGCTTCTTTGCAAACTTGTTCTCTTCTCAAATCAGCAACAAGACGTTGAATCAATTCTTCATGCTTCTTAATTTTTTGCTTCAAGCTTTCCATCTTCATGGATCAGAGCTGCTTTGATATCACTTTAACATGACTTATTCATAATCATGACAAATCACATAGCCACTTGAATTGAATAAATATATATATGGAGAAAATAGAGAAAAAGAGAAATCGATATAATATCTGATCAAGTCTATAAAGTAGGAACAATAGAGCATTACAACATGTACTACAATATGGAGCTCAAATCTCTCGACAACCCCCAAGAATATATTACGTACATGATAAGTGATCCCAATCTCACTCTCAATCTCATTCATAATCACAATCACAATCATGATCTTGAATTTTCAGAAGAAGAATTTCCTCGATCAAGTATCTTCTATATGAATTCATGAATTTCTTAAGAGAACCATAGTATCAATCATATAAGTCTTTTTTAACAATGTATTCCTCAAGAAAAGCATGTTCTAATCTATAACATATCAACTTAGATGTGTATACATGACTCTCAATCCTACCTTCAATCTCAATTGTTATAATCAAACCCGAGGAATAACTATACATAAAACAAAAAGGAAAAATTAAGGAGCATGAACTCCTTGTATCTATGTAGTCTATCCTAAATTAGTTCGCAACTTGTTTCTATAATAAATTTTTTCTACAAACTCATAATTTAGACGTTCGGGTACTCAAAACAACCCAAACAAGTCTGATCGATAAGGGAACGTGGGCAAGATTGTGAAATTGGGCTTTTGTAATAGAAAATAACGATTTCAGGTTGAGCATCATAAAAATATATTTTTTATTTTTTACAAGTCATATATACTATTTGAAGCTCTCTTATATGTTTTATTTTTAAAAATCATAATAATATCTATTAAAAATATAAAAAATATCATGTATAATCAATATAACTATATTAAATCTCTACAGACTAGATAGTTTGAACAATACTACCTATTAATAAATTCACGAATAGGTATTTAATTATAGTATTATGTATTTATTATATTATAATCGATTAGATGATATCATACACCTACATTTTTATATAGAGAGATCATAAAAGTAATATGTTTGATAGTTTTACGGAGAAGATCATTACAAATATAATATATATTTTTTATTAACACAGATATATAAATATAATTTAATACCTAAGCCTTAAAATTTTCTAATGTATGTCTGAGTATATGACCTTCTACCCTAACATCTAGGGTGTGTGATTAGTGAGCTAACTAATAAAGTGTTCTTGCATGGGAGAACATTGTGCTTGAGAGCCTTAGTGTCTATACATATTTGGAGGTGTTTATGGATATTATACATTGTAGGGAGCTCACACTCGACCTTTAAGACCCACAGACCGCTTATTCATTCAAGAATTTCAAGTGAGCAACTACGGCTATCTCTCACCTAGCCAACGTGCCTTCAATCCTACCGGGGTGTAGTGAGCTTACCTCGATGCCCAAATGAGTTGCCTCCTCCCTCAAGCACATCGGCCATGTTAAGGTGGTGGAGGCTGCAGTGCGGGTAGCTTAGGGTGACACATTTAACCATAGGCAAGTGTTACCTCCCTAGGTATGTCCTGCCCTTGAGGTGCCCTAAGCATGGTAGTGGGGATAAAAAAGGGGATAGGGGGTTAGACATGGAACTGACCGACCAAGGCCATCGGATGTGCCTAACTTGAGAACCCCTAGGTACAGTGATTGTGATCAATGTGCAACCTGCGATGTCTTGTGTGATATCTCTTTCCATTTCCATTTTCTTCATGCCATTTTTTTTGTATTGAGTTACATAGTTATGACAGAAGCTAGTCTTTGTCATTAGAGTGAGGCAGAGAATAAGGCTCAATAGATTTATTAAGGAATTGATGGCTTTGGAGGTACCCCTTGAGGTCTAGGTGGACCTGAAGGGTGGTGGTGGAGAGGAATGGATGGTTGCAGCAGGTGAAACAGCTATCATTCATGTCCTCTAGAAGAGCTAAACAAAATGAGGGTAGTAGTAAAGCAGCTCGCATCATTAGTTGGAGCCATCACGCAACTATCTATAGCATTAGGATCAAAATGGAGGACTGGGAGGCCGCACTCTTGGGGAGTGGGGTCTTGCCTAAGGAGAATCCTGAGCAATCTAAGGTAATTACAAGTGGTAATAAAGGTGGGGTCAGGGCATGAAGAGAATTCGTTGATGCAATGGATTAGGGTATCATACAAATTTTCTAATGTGAAAACAAGGGCATCTTCATATGTAGTACAATGTGGATAACAAATTATTGGGAAGTCATAGCAGCCATGGACACTGGAGTCAAAATCCACTCCACCCTTCGAGGGTATGACATGAAAGTTGAGTCCTTCTGCTCGAAGGGTTGAGTGTTGCAAAAGGCCATCCAAGTGTCCCTATTGGCATCACAGATCCTCCTTCTCCATGTAGGTTGGCATTTGTAACCAGGCACAGACCTCAGCACCTCAAAAACTTTGTTTTGCCAAAATTCCGCATCTTCCGTGCCCCATAGTGTGGGGTTCTACTCTCTCTCCTTCAACCACTTCTCCCTGAGCTTTCCTCCGATATTAATCACCTCCTCCACCAGCTTGATGGAAAAAACTCTACGCAGGGTGGTGGGGAATTGGAAATTAAAGTCTAAGGGGTTCTGGCCATTTCTTGCCTTTCCCAGATTATAAGGTTGGCATGGAAGCTTGTTGGGGAATCGTCCTCACATGGTGGGATAGGTGCCGAGGGTGCCCTTACTCCTTTGGCATTCCATTTTCTTCTTGTTTCCTCCACCATTTGTTTTCTTCTTTCTCTTAATGCCGCCTTTCTTTCTATGGATGTATCTGCGTGTTGCTGCTCATGGGGAAGGAGGTGGTGGGACAAGCTCTTCCTTGTGCGATCCCATTTCAAAGTTCATGTCCACCACCTCCTCCTACCTTGGCTCTTGCTATTCTCCTTCAATGAATCCAAGCATGTCCACTTCTTGTGGAGTTAGGCCTGCCAATAGGAGATAATGGCATTGCTCTTCCAGGCTAAGGCCAACTCCCATAGGTTGTGGCGGCATCTGCATGCCTATCCTCAGGGCCATATGTTCCATTCCTAGATTTTTCTTGACAACTTCTATGGATTCTCCCTCCTCTAATTGTGTGACATTCAACAAGGTATCCAGGAAGGCACACTATTGTGTTTAGAAGCCCACCTCTGCAGCCTCTGCTATTCTTTCTAGCAACTACCTCTTCTTTCTCCACTCGAGATAGACGGTGCACTAGAGTTCTCACTCTCTCTTCATTGCGGGTTTCCCACTCTTCTACTCTCTTGTCATCTCCTCGGAGCTCTTCCCCTACCTCTGAGCCAATATCATGAGCATATATTCTTAGTCTTCAATTTCTCTTTTGAGTCTCTGTTGTTCCTCCTATTGCCAGGTTGCCTCTTGTTTCAAATTTTCTATTTTTTTGTGCAATATAAGGGTCTACTCTTGTTTATATGCTTCCAATGTTGTAGTAACATCCTTGAGATTTGCCATTTCTTTCTGCAATTCTTTATATAGATCTCTTAGATATGTAACGTTTTGCTACATCCTCATGAAGCCTTTCTCTTGTTCAGCCAGCCTTGCCTTCCAGCCAGCCTTCCACCATCTGTTGTCTCCTTCCTTTGTTTTGAGTGCTTCTCTTAGCTCGTGTATTTCCTTTTGGTGCATGGCCACATGTCTGGTCTCTTCCAGCTAGAAGTCCGCCACGGACTCCTTCTTGGCTTCCAACTCAGTCACCGCTATTCTTTTTTCCTTCTTGGCTTTCTCCGATTGGGAGAGTATCTCTGTGACATACTCATCGTAATTAGTGGGTGGCATCATAGTTGCGGGGATGGGAGTTGTGGAGGCTCCCCCTTTTGTCGCTTAGGGTTTCCATGCTCTTTGCCTGAGCTAGTTCCTTATTAACAAAATATTGCACCCAAGCCATAAGGTTAGTAGCATCAACCATGGTGTGGGTGCTCTGAGTAGGCATTGTTGGTGCGGTGGTGGGTATCAAGAGGGTTGGGATGGGATCAATAGGGGCATTGCCCTTACCTTTAGTCTCTACCAGTGGCGTCATGTCTAGCAACTATGCACTCGAGCTTGGGGCTTCATCTCTTCGTGGGCACTCAAGCTACCCAGCTCATCTAGCTTGCCCTATTGTTTGATGTAAAAACACGTGGCTAGCCTGATGTCCTCCTCTTCCTTCCCCTTCAATTCCTCCTCCTCTTCAACGGCTTTTCTCTTCCTCTCTTCTTTAGCTCTTTTTGACTGTGCCACCAGCCTCTCAAAATCTTCTCTCTCTTTATTATTCTTTTCCTTTGCCTCTTGCTTTGACTCTTCCTTGGCTTTCTGTGAATCTGCTTTCTCCTTTTTCTTCATTTCTTCCTCCTGCTTTGTCTACGTCGTTTTCTTCTTAGGTGTCTTGGCTTTCCTTTTGTTGGATTGAGCTTCTTGCTCTCCCTCCTCTTCACTAACCGTCCTCTCACTTGATTGTTCTTTTTCATGATGAAGAGGTGACCTGTCAGGTGTTTCATCCGCTCCCTCTTCTCTATCCTGTGCCTCTTTTATCGCCTCTTGGATAAGGGTGGTCAAGATTCCTCCATACCCAATAAACAAGGCTTTGGCTGAAGGCTTCTTCCTCTGGGTTCCTTTTGATGGTGGGGACTCTCCACCCGCCGGTCTCCTTCCAAGGGCTAGTCCTTTAGCAGATTGGACTATGGTCTTCCACACATAGCCATTCCAATCCACCTCATCTAGTGAGTGAACCGTCACTCTCTCTAGCACAGGAACATTGATCCTATGCATGAGCGAGTTGTACCTTTGGCTAGAGAAGAGGGAGTGGATCACCTTGCCATGCAATCTGGCTTCTGTGTTGGGAATGTCTTGGATGCTTATGCCATTGTTCGTCAAGACGCTCTCCTTTCTCATCCTTAGCATGGCATAAATGTCTCTTTTCTGCCTCTTTTCCACTTTCGGTTTCAATCCCAACACCTTCTCCACCAAGGCCTTACTGAGCGATACCTGCACTGCTTGATTCCTTCTATGCTTTCCATGATTACTATTTCACACTCCTTGTCAGTGTTATATGCCCTTAGGGAATTCATACACTTAGTGTGGTCAAGCTCAAACTTTTTGATGTACTTGGCAAGGTTTCAATGGTCTACTATCCTCATGACAGCCTCCTCACTGGTCACCACCTCTTCGATGTTGTGAATGCTCCTAAATTTGAGCTAGCTATACGCCCAATTTTCAAGGAAGAGGCTGTACTTTGCTCTTTTCTCTTCCCTGAAGGGAAGAAAATGGGCTCAATCTTGATGCAACATCTTCAACTTTTGTCATAAGCCATGGTTTGTCATTAGTTCTTTTCAAAATAGTCACTTGTTGGAAGAAAAACTTCATGCTTGTTGCTGAATTGATGAATTGTTTTTGGTACAGAAATAGACTTCCCTTTCAAGCTTTATTTCAAAGTTTGTGACATTTTTCTCAATCACTATTTAATTTTTTCCTTTCTTTTCTGTTCTTAGATGTGGATTGAGGCTTTTAAGATATGTTTTTCCTTTTCTTGCTTTCTTAGGTGTTTGATTTGATTTTGATTTACCCCCTCCCCCTTTTGAAATGAGAAGAATCCTTCCTAAGATTAAAGGGGTAGAGGATGAAGGGCCTTCAACACATAGTCTTAGTGTTTTACTTTTGCATGAGCCAAGCATAGAAGTTTGAATTATATCCCATTTGAGCGTACCGGTCCATGTCAAAAGTCGAATGCCTACCTGGGTGATGTAAGTAAGGACATCGAGCAAGAAGTCACCGGTGTCTACGCGATTTAGCAATGTGTAGTTCCTCCTTGGTGAGGATGAGATCTAAGTAGGGGTGTCCCTGAATGTGTTCTTCCATCGGTTGGTCACGAATGGTCATTATTAATACTCTACAAGAGGTTGGAGAGACATAAGTTGGGTCATACTCTGATGTTTGATTGTGCATCATTGCTTGGCATTTGTCATGATTTGACATCCCTCGAGCTCCCATTGAAGGCGAAGAGTGTACCATTTTTTCAAGAAAGGGGAGTTGCTGGTAGCAAGCTTTTTTAGGTCTTCTATCTCTTGATCATTGGCATAAGCTGTGCGCTTGTCATATGAGGTGATGAGGCATTGTTTTTGTGCTTGTTTGTGGGAAACATCGGTGGCAATCACGTCCTTAGCTGGCTCAAAAGCCTTGACAAAAAAAAATTATGATTCTTCCCAAGAACAAGGGAGTGTCCGCACTTCCATCGCTATAGGCTCATCCAAGAGTCCCAAGTCCAAGCGGTCATAGATTTTAGCAAGTGACATGAAGGTGGTATCTAATGGTCTAAGACAGGCAACCAAGTCATCCCTTGTGTTCTCCACTAAGTTTAGGGCCATAGTTAGAATCAACCATCGCTCATAAGAGGGTGTAAGACCGGTGGTGTTTGACTAAACTAGAGGGTTCAACAACTGATGGTGGCCTCTTTGGTTGTTCCTGAGCTTGCGGTTGGGCCTTTTGGATAGTACGATGGGTTGTGGTTGCTGACGGTGCATTGCTATATTCGGGTGATGTTCCATGAGCTGTAGGACTAGTCCTAGGATGTGTGTGGGAGGCACAGAGGCTGTGGTTTGGGTTGATAGACTTGCTCAGTTTTCACTAGTTTGTGTGTTGGTGATTCTGAAGGCTTTGAATCCAGAAGCTTTTGCAGCATTGGCCTTGGATGTGGCATGTGGGTTTATGTGGTCAAGTTTGAGGGAAACGTTAGATTACTAGTGCCTTGGGCCATTTTGGCCTTAGGAATCCATATCTAGGCATTACCCTCGTAATAGCCTTGTGCCCTGAGGTGGGGTTCTTAGCCTTGCGGGGTTATGGATGTCTGCCTCTAGGTGGCAGCAGTTGCCGTTTAGGCATCCATTGAAGCATTGGCCCATGGACTTTAGCTTTGACTTCAGTGATTTGCTAGTCTTGAGGCTTGGTGGATTGAGTCGAAGAACCACCCCCTCCTTAGACTTGGGCAGGTTTCTCCATTGGTGGCTTTGTGGACTTGGAAGGAACCATGAAGCCCTTGCTGAAAGTTGTAACTATGCGAATGTTGCGCATGGCTAGGATGTTGCCCATGACTAGGTGGATATGCTACAGCTCATAGTCAGCATGCTTTCATACTCAATAGAAATTTCACCCTTGCACTTTCCCAAGAGTGCGTATGATCGGCCCCCATACGGGTTGAGTTTAGTGTTAGTGGGCTGTAGCTGCGGTTTATCAGTTTTGGGTCTGCAGCCCCAAGAGAAACACCAAGGAAAAGGGGTTTGTAGTGCAAGAAAATATATCTTGTAACACCAACAAGCTTTTGTTTCAATCTTTAGAGAACCACAACAAGGAAAAAAACACCACTAGCAAGAAATCTTGATGCAACATCATAGAAACAATCCTCCCACATCTTTAACTTCAACAAAATTCATCATTTTCTTCATGTTCTTCATAGAATTCATCAATCAACAAAGAGAACACAAAAGAAACACCACTTTGAATGGAAATAAGATCACATAGTATTCATCTTCATTATCTTCATAGTTTTCTCTCATAGTCTCTCATAGATAGATACATTATTTGGCATAGAATTGGGCTATCTCTGACTCTCTCTTTCTCTCTCAATCAATAGTACATCAAATCCTCACTATAATACTCAATAATCACTCATAATAATCCTTCTTTGGTCATGGACACCCCTTCCGAAAGGTGTGCTTGATATGAAAGGTCACCAGAGCCACTATGGTGACTCTTCATAGCTCATCACAGTCACTTCATTCCAGTCTTCTCTTGAGTCTTCAGTAGCTACTTCTTTCACTTTCTTGGGCTCTTTTGAGCTTACATTCACCTCTTTCCAAGACTAGAAAACTTTCCCAAAATCTCACATACATTCCACATAACACTTACAAAGACATACAAAACATAATAGAACAGAACAACAACAGAGCAGGAATAGAGGCTCTACAAAAGCTCAACAAAGGGTTATAGAAGGTCAACAGAAGGCATCAAAACCACATAACTCATACTAAAACCATTCCAAACTATCAAAAACCATTCAATGAGCTTTCAAATATTCTCAACTTCCATCAATCATTGATTCATGCTTCATACACAAGAGAAAAAGAACAAAATAGAAGCTAAACAGAATCAATCATAATCTATCATAACATCACAGAGCCTCATATCTCTATCGAAAATCATCATGAGCTTCCCAAACATAATCAATGTCATCCAAAACACTCTCAAACACTTCCAAAACAACCAGTCATTATTCAAAATCCATCAAAAATCAACCATTTATTAGCCCTCAAAAACAATAAAAATCAATCAAAAAACCTAGTCAATTCAACATTCAACATATCCCCACACTTAATAAGGGAGCATCCTCGGGAATACAAGTTCATTAAAGAGCTTAACTCAATCTTCTTTACTATCTTCAATAAACCACACAACCACGACCCCAACTTATCATTTGTATCGAAGAAAGGATATAACGAAAGGAAAACACCTTTATCCATTAACACATCTTATAATCAATAGAAAAGTATAACAAATTCGTAAAGCATATAAGAGGTTTTTTAGCTTTGTATCTTAAGCTTTTCATCCACCATTACCATCGCTGCCAATAGTCGAAAAGAGAGCTCTTGAACAAATCCAATATTCAACCACCGCAAACTCATCATATAGAAATTAACACTGCCAAAACACAAAATAACCATCTGAATGGCATGTCCAAAAGAGAGATATATCATTAAGAAGAATAAAAGATACATCTAGAGGTATCAGTGAAGATGATCCCTTTTGAAGGCTTGATGATTACGAAAATGATCCATGGGCAAGGATTCATTTACAAAAGTTTTTGGAGGATTTTGGAGAATTGAAGGCAACACATCCTTTCTAGTAAGACAAGATATCTGTTAGGCAGAAAAAGAACATGAAAATATAGGACATCCAGTTGTTGGGAATCAATGTTCACATTGACATTCATATATAACTTTGGAATGGCCTTTTGATTATTATGTGAATGCCTATGCATATATGCTAAATACCAAGCAAAGTGAGCTATCAATCTCATTGAAGGATCTGAAGATTGTGAATATTGTTGGGCAAAATGGAGATAATTTTGGTACACTTGACTAGTAGTTGTCCACTCCCCTAGAATTAATGGCCAATTAATCTGTGGTCACGTAAGAGAATCACCTGAGCTCCATCCTCTTCTTCTTGGAATTTGTTGATCAAAACCTTCATACCCACTAACCAACTGAGGGGGCTGAGAAATTGAAGAAGAGATGTGTAGGCAAAATCATAAAATGAGGAACAAGCTAAAGAAGGATTAGCTAAAAATTTAGGCGAATCGGTTAAGAAAGGTGTTAACTGATAAGTACGAAAAGTGGAAGGAATATGTACAGATGGAGAATGACAAGACAGAGAAGGGAAAAATACTTGATCTTCTATGAAAGAACAATAGGTAAAGATTGGAATTTGAGGAGCACCCTAAGGTTGAAAAAGGAGAGGTAAAATGACAGTTGAATTGGATTGATAAAGGAAAAAATAAGCATCATATCAATGGGCCATTTGTTGATAATAGGATAAGCTAGGAACAGATGAACCTAAAGCAGATCCTCGATGGTAAGCTTCAAAGAAGGACGAATCAAATGGATAGTGTTTGGAAAGATAAGCTAAAAGATCCACCCTCAGTTGGTTAGTGTTTTGCACATGAGTAGAGGCTTTGTTTTATCTTTGGGTGTAACGTGTCCACCTGTTCCCTTCAGGACACATCTTAGTAGTCCATCGGAAAGAGGGTCTAGAAAGCTCTGCCTGGCACTCCCATGGAATGTTACGGGGTTTGTGATCTAGGACTTTTCGCGTCTATTACTACATAGTGGAAGTATTCTGGCCGTTCCCACTTAGGACCGACCTGAATCAAGGCTTCCCCTAATGGCATTTCCTAAACGGTAACTAGCGTCGAACCTTGAGCGAACTACTTTACACAGAAATGCCAGGGCCGAAGCGGATTCATGCTGCACTTGGTTCAAGGAGAATGGGAAACGAGAGGGATGCAAGGCTCGACCTCTCTGCCATAAGGCATAGTCCCATTCCGTTCCCCTAAAACAGCATAAACCCGGATTATTATAACCTAGACTCTAGGTCAGCACCCTTGCTATTCATTTCCTTTGAGAAGATCTCCTTGCTGTCCGTTATGATTGAGAAAAGTTCCTGGCCAACCGGGACCACCCATCGGTAGGACGGACCCATGGCCACATCCACCGCACTTTCCTTAGGTTGTTTTAGTTGTCTAATTACCTACCACATTTAGTTGGACAGGCATCAAGCAGCTTCCTTAATTCGCCCGTTCGACACTGGTTCCTTCACATAATCTTAGCACTTGACATAGAAAAGCAGTGTCAAACAAGTTCCTTTTCAACAGGTTATCATATTTATCTTTGGAATACATTCATAAAGTCTAGCCCACAGGCTTATCCATAATCTGCCCGAAGGCTATCCAACAATCCACAAGGATTACTAATCCAAGATTCCGGCAGTAGATTAGTATGTGGGCCTCGAGATCCAATCCCGAGTCACGTTGGCCTCTTGTGCAGGGCTCGGAAGGCGAGGGATTTACAGCCATAGCCCCCCTTGGCACCCAAGCGTCCTCTTGCTCCAAGTACTGCTCAACGGAGAGACCTCACGCGGCGGGTTCGGTCCACCTTCTTGGCGCGGCTAACAACCCCCTTGGTTAGGGTCAGGTAGATAGTCGGGGGTAACTGAGGCTTCCTCTCCCTTCAAGCCATCAACCTGAAGCATTAGATATCTTTTCATCCTTTAGTTCCTTGAGCAAACAAAGCAAATAGTGCTCTCTAAACTGTTACAAGCACAATCATATCCAGTGGTCGTTATTTGGCAGTGAATCCTTCTCTCCGAATGCATCCAGCATTCGATTTGGGATCAATTGTGACTTGGAAAGATCCCCAAGGGTTTATTTGTTAACCCTTATGTCCTTGGTTTAGGGCCGTACCCTATTAACCCAACTTAACCAATTCCTCAGGTTCTATTAACAATAAATCATGGCGACCATGTCGCACCAAATTATTGATTGGTCCTTTGCTTCCAAGAAAATACCTAATTCCCTTATCTTGGCAACTTTTTCCAAGAAAGGTCTAATAACAGGATGGCTACTCATCCTCTTGCAAGTTAAACTTGCGCAAGAATCTGCCAATCTCATTCCAAGGAATTGGCCATTCTCTTGTGATCAAACCACAAGATCATGTGACGTTGCAACTTGTTGCACAATTGTCACATCTATTCCATGGGATTATTTCAGCCACCATCGAACGACATCTTCTGGTCATGGAATCATGATTAGATAAGATGCAGGGTTTAGGGTGTGTTCTTATCCAACCCATTCCCAATTGCATTAGGCCGACAACGTTTAGTCCTAGGGGTTCCAAATCAATCCGAGTTTCAACATTTGATTGAGTGATTCTTAGGGTAGAAACCCTAGATCATTTCTTGCAAGTGCGTCCAATTGTCCCTACATTCCGTGAATGTGGGCACGTTCTTTGGGTATGAGGGTTTCGACTTGGCAACAAGTGTGAAACTCGGTCAAGTCCTTAACGTGCTAAACCCTAGTTAGCACTTGGAGTATATTGTATCCATTTAACCATCCTATGCGAATCCTTTGTGGTTTAGGTGTTTTGGGTAATCCAGTTTACCTGTCTTACGACAAGGACGGGCCATTCCTAAAGATGTTGTCTTGATCAAAAAGGGGAAAAACTAGTTGCATTACAATACGATTCTCATAAGCACACGATTCATTGCCTCTACGTATGATTAGATTCAGAAACCTTGACTTTTCATCTTAAGACCAAAGCGCATGTTAAATTACGGCATAATTTCCATTGATCCTACTAGGACTTGCATTCACGAATCATGCCACTAAGCTTCTAAGATTTTACGCCTAAATGAACCATACAGCCTTTCCCTAAGTGTACCCTTGATGAATGAATTTCTTGCGTACATCGAATGTGCAACATGTAACCTTCTCCTAACGACTATGTAGTTAAATGAGATTCATGCCAATTGAAGTTATAGTTAACCTATTTCATGCAGCCCTTAGAATCTTTTCCAAATTTTGCAATTTCCTACGGTTGATAATGACTTCCCTAGTGAATGATCACGAAGAAGATTTGTCTAAAAATGCGACATGTGATTTGATCTTTCCATGCATAATCGAAGGTGTACTATAAAAATTTCTACTTAGTAATGCTAGTCATTAGTTATTCTAGACTCGTCACTTTGCAATGCACAAAAGGAAACTTGCTAATAAGGTACCAAATGCATCGACACCTTATGTTCTTTTTCATTCATTCCATTGAAAATACAAACGATCAACTTCGTGTCATGAATTTCTTTAAGTAAATTTTAACTAGTCAATTTATTTCAATCGCATTTAGCTAGGTGGATTTGGCAAGCATAAGTGCATCCTAATTCCATGAAATAACCATGCATAAGTGCAACACTTCTACGTAAATCAAAAATAGGAAGAAAACCTGGACTTGTGGGCTCAGTGAAATATCCACATGAATATTAGGAGATGATCCTCCTGCAGGTGCGCCTTGTGACTTTTTAGGGGCCATCGTGATTTCGGTTTCTGGTTTGCCTTCGCGGTCTACAGATTACTCACCTTGGTATGTAGCTTTAAGATCTTTGGCTATCTCCCTCGTACGCGGAAATTCCCTTTGAAGTACGGCTCTTGACAAAAGTACCGACTTGCGGAATTTGGCTTTGGAAGGCCTTAGGGTTCGGAGCTTGGGCCTTCTTTCTTTCCGGAAAAGAGGGATTTTGTGAAGGGATCTTGTGAAGGCCTTGCGGAAATGGCGGCTTGAGAGATATTCTTCTCCTTGAAATTCTGGCTAGGAATGGTTTTAAGGGGGCCTTGCGGGAATGGGGACTTAAGAACTTCTCCTTCCTCTCATAAAAATTCTGGGGGTAAAGATCTTGTGGAAAGGGGGTTTAAGGAAACCCTCTTCTTCTCTACAAGACCCGGGGCCTAGAGGCTTGTGGGAGATTTGGTAGGAAGGCCTTATAGGCTTCCTCTTGGAAGCCCTGGGAGGGGGGGGGGGGAGATGATTGTTGGGAAATCTACAGGGAAGGGCCTTTGTAGCTTCCTTTTCTTCAAATTTCGGGATGGCTTATTGAGGAATTAATGGGAAGGGGGCTTAAACCTGGGCTAGGAAATGGGCTTGTGGTGGATCCAATGGGAAGGGGGGCTTAGAGAAGCCCCTTAGAAGCTTCCTAAAGAAGTTTCTATGAAGCTTCTGAAACGTGCAAATATGGAAAGAGGGAGATTAATGGCTACGTGGACGATGAGGATTTGGAAGGCCTTGATGGTGGCAGCCGTCAAGTGGGATGGCGGCAGCGACTTCAGCCCGGAGTTGGCGGCATTTCGACGATGGCAGCAGCGGCCTCCAGTCCATAGGCAGCGGCCCATCTTCCTCCTCCCACGTAGCACTCAGCTACGACGTCTTCAGCATGATTACACAGCCTCTCTCTCTTCTCCACCTTTCCTTACCCCCCCCCTAAGGGGTGGTTTTATAGTCCAGGGGGGAGAGGGGACCTCCCCCCCATGTGGCTCGTTGCATGGCTCTCTTCCCCCACGTCCTCATGCAACCCTACTGGCCCATCCCTCGCACTCCCTCTCCTCCAGACGTGCATCGGCTGAGGGGAGAAGGAATAGTAAAAGAAATTTGAAATTTATTTCAACATTATCCTATTAACCTCCTCTCAAGAGGGAGTTCTCCTGCGGTTTTGAACCCCGGTCCCGGTTTGCCAATGCGGAGGTCTTGATTCCTCGCATACGGTTTACAGGTTGCACTGCCGGTAACTCCAATGCCAAAAATAACCTTTGCATGAGTTTCACACAGGGTGTGGAAAGTCGGTCTAGTAATATTTGTCAAATGAGAATATTATATTCTCTCCCCCTTGTAGGAATCAAGATGTCCTCATCTCGAGATGAACTGGGGATATTGTTGGTTGAGAGTGCTTTCATCCATCCAAGTGGCATCCTCATCGGGATAATATTTCCATTGGACGAGGCATTCTCTCAAAGTTCTGGATCTTAGTTGTCTCTCCCTAACATCTAAGATCCTGTCAGGCCGTAGCTCAAGGACTCCTTGGCTAGGCATTACAACTTGTTGGTCATCAAGTACATGGCTAGGATTAGGTACATACTTCTTCAACAGGCTGATATGGAATACACTATGGACCTTTAGGTTCTCAGGGAGTTGCAGTCTATAAGCATTGGGTCCTAGGCATTTGAAGATCTTGTATGGTCCACAATACCTTCGACTTAGCTTCTTGCAATCCCCTAAGGATAGGGAACTCTTCTTTGGGCGTACGTGAATGAAGACCATGTCTCCTTCCTCAAAGGTTCTATCTTGATGCTTCAAATCCACGTATGCCTTCTGTCCTTGCGGCTTGGATGTCCTGTCTTATTGACTTTATTTGTTCATCCATCTCTTCCAGCATCTGCCTTGAGGCTTCAACCCTCGAGGTTGGATCTGAGAAGTTTAGGGGACTTCGACAGTCATGCCCATACAATGCTTGAAAAGGGGTCATCTGAATGCTTTGTTGGTAAGAAGCATTGTAGGCAAACTCAACCAAGGGCAAGTATTGAATCCACCTTTTTGGTTCACGGCAGTAGTGTGCCCTTAGCATATCCTCGATAACTTGATTGAATCGCTCTGTTTGGCCATCAGTTTAGGGATGGTAGGCTGTACTAAAATAGAGTTGAGTCCCAATGGCTTCAAAGATAGCTCTCTAGAAGTGTGATGTGAAGAGAGAATCATGATCACTAATGATTCTTCTGGGTAGCCCATGTAGCTTGAATATCTCCTTGATAAACAACCTTGCAATGTCGGAGGGTTTATAGTTTGTCTTAACAGGAATAAGGTGTGCAACCTTAGTAAGCATGTCAACCACAACCATGATGGAGTTGTATCCTCCCTGAACTTGGGGTAGGCCAACAACAAAGTCCATACTGATGAATTCCCATTTCATTTGGAGAATGTCAAGTGGTTGCAACTTTCCTGGCATTTTGACATGTTCAGCCTTAATATGTTGACAAGACAAACACTCAGTGACATATTTGAGGATATCACCTTTAAGCCTCTCCCAATAGTAGCTCTTCCTAACTGCATTGAGAGTCTTGGCATAGCCAGGATGTCCTGAGAAAGGGGAATCAAACAATATCTTCTGCTTAAGTGACTGTCTTGCTGGTATGCATAATCTCGTTCTATAGTAGACAAGTCCACTATTGATAGAGAATTCATGATACTTAGCTTGTAGCTTTTGGTCCTAGTCCTTGATAGGGATCTCCCTTAGCATCTTTTGATAGGCTGGATCATGGCATGCTTCTTCTCTAGCTAACTCAAGTATTGGTTATTTGGCATGGATACCTTTGTGGCTAGAGATTTAGCTGTTGATGGATTTTGCAAGATTAGATAATTAAGGAATGCCTTGCGACTGAGTGCATCGAAAACCACATTCTCCTTTCCCGGTCGGCATTTGATTTCAAAATCATACACTTCCAGGACTTCAATCCACCGACGTTGCCTCATGTTGAGCGCGTTCTAGGTAAAGATCCACTTTAGACTTTTATGATCCGTTACTAGAGTAAACTCGTTACCCAACAGGTAGTGTCTCCAAAGCTTTAGAGCATGGATGACAGCTAATAGTTCTAGATCATGGGTAGCACAATTCTTCTCATGGCTCTTCAGTTTCCTTGAAGAGTATGCTACAGGATGACCTTGTTGCATGAGCACACATCCTAAGGCAAGACTGCTAGCATCAGTTACTACTTTGAACTCCTTACTGAGGTCCGGAAGTTTCAGTATAGGTGTTGATACCAAACTTTTCTTTAATTGATCAAAGCTAGATTGTTCGACAGCTAACCATGCAATGGATGTTTTGCTTCTTCAGTAAATCTGTCAAAGGTGCTGAAATCAAAGCATAGTTTTTTATGAGACCTTGTACCATCCTGTCAATCCAAGAAAACTGCGTATTTCTTTGACAGTTGTTAGTATTGGCCATTCTAGAACATCTCTGACTTTGGCCAGATCCATTGAGATTCCTTCCATTGATACGATGAATCCCAGTTATTCAATCTGACTTTGAAGAATGCACACTTCTTCTTCTTAGCATAGAGCTTGTGTGTCCTCATTGTCTCAAGGATAATGCGAAGCTAGGGTTCATGATCTTCTTCTTGTTTGGAATAGATTAGGGTATCATTGAAGAAGACAAGTACGAAGTCATCAAGATATGGCCTAAAGATATCCTGCATTAACCTGTTGAAGGTGGCAGGTGCATTCATGAGCTCGAATGACATAACTAGGAACTCAAAGTGTCCATATCTTGTGTTGAAGGCCGTCTTTGGGATACCTTCTTCCTTGATCTTTATCTGATAGTAACCAGACCTGAGATCAATCTTGGAGAAGATCTTCGCACCCTGAAGACGATCAAGAAGCTCATCTATTCTAGGAATAGGGTACTTGTTCTTAACAGTTGATTGATTCAACCCTCTGTAATCAATACACAATCGAAGCGTTCCATCTTTCTTTCTCTGGAACAGCACTGAAGCTCCCCATGGTGAACTACTAGGACAAATGTAGCCCTGATCTAGCAGTTGCTTGAGTTGCTCTTTCAGCTCAATTGCTTCTGGGATAGGCATCCTATAAGGTCTCTTTGCAAGTGGCACAGCTCCTGGCACGAGCTTGATCTCATGATCCACTTCTCTTTGAGGTGGGAGTTCTGTCAGCTCTTTGGGAAATACGTCCGCGTACTCCTTTAGCCATGAAGGTTCTTCATTAGACTCTTGCTTCTGATCTAACTTATTGAGCTTAATCAATTAGACAGGTAGTCCCTTTCTAACTCCCTTCATAATCCGAGATGCTTTGGCCAATTGAATTTTCGGCTTTCCAGCCTCACCTTGAGTTGTGACCAATTCCCCTTCAGAGTTTCGAAAGGAAACTTGGCCCTTTCCACAATGAATGTGGGCATCCTTAGGTTTAAGCCAATCCATTCAGAGTAAACACTCATGGATACCTAGGTTCATGACCCTGAATTTGACCGAAGTCGTCTTTCCTCCCAGAAAGAACTCCACCTTAGCAATTTGCCTGGTACAAGTGACTTCACGACCATTTGCTAATTCCACAAGCAAGGTAGGTGCTTCTACTGTGGCTATTCCTAATCTTCTTGCACAAGCTGGAGAGATAAATGAATGTGTACTGCCACAATCAATCAAGGTTTTGAAACCTTTACCTTGATAGTACGATGGTGTCTGAATCACCGAAAACTAGCGATTTGGGCCTTTCTTGTGAAGGGCAACATGGAATGTTGCCCTTTCAACCTCTGCTTCCATGGTCGGGTCTTCTTCTTCGCACAATTTCTTATTGGCAACACAGGTGGTTCTTCCTCTGCCTCGGGTGGCGGCTCCCTGGCCACAGCCAGTTCCTTGGAAAGGTGCTTGATGATGTCCTCCGCCAAGCTTGGGACATTGCCTTTTGAAATGACCGGGCTCATTGCAATGGAAACAACAGAGATTTCGGCCATTGCTTTGGGTAGGGACAAAGTTGTTGACATTATTGGTCCTTGCTTTCTTTCTTTGTCCTTGGTTTTGACCTTGAAATCTCTTCACTTGGGCCCTATATGCTCCTTTGTTCTGGTCATTATAAGTCCAAGTTTTGTTACTTCTTGGCCTAGCCTGCACCTCCTGAATTATGGGCGCATATCGAATGAGTGCTTCCTGTAGATCTGTTGGGCGCATAGATTCGAGGCAGGTATTCAGTGGTGGGTTTAAACCAGCACAAAATTTTGACACCTGCTGTGTCATGTCCATCTGTGGCGCATACTTCAAAAGTGAGATAAATTTTGAGTAGTATGCATCAAGAGTGAGTCCCAGCTGTTTCAACTCATAGAACTCATTCATTTTCTACGTGGGATACGCAAGTGGTAAGTATCTTCCTTGCACAGCTTTCTTCAGCTTTTCCCAGGTAATGGATCCTTCCGAGATCCCTTGATCTCTACACCATTGCTTCCACCAAAGCCTGGCTTCGCCGGTGAGCTTTAGCTTGGCGAGCATAGCCTGGTTGGCGGGTGCAGTATCGGCTACTTCAAAGTAATCTTCCATGGACTCTATCCAAATCTCAGCATCCGCTTGGACAATCCTACCTTTCCCGTCAAATTCTGGTGGCTTGATCTGCTTGAGAAGAAACTTCTTCTCTTGGATCACGGCCGTACTTGATGTAGGGGAAAACTGGGAATTTGTACCTGGGGTTGCGGGATAGAGGATTTTTTAACGTTACAACTCGCTAATCGTTATGATTTATATTTCATACCCAATTCAGCTATCAACCAAGAAACCTAGCCACTTAACTTTTTATCAATTCTCGTAGACAAGACAGACATTGATAAAAAGAAGTCTTATTTTATTTATATGGGCATAACCCTTTCGGAGTACAATAACTCCTGTGATGATAGAGCAACTGTTACATTAGTTTTGGGAGAATAATGTCATGTTACATTTAGCTACGAGAACTGGATAATAGTATGGCTTCGGGTCATGGATATTTAGGAATCGATAAGTCATTGGAAGATTAGGGTATCCTTTCCTTTGGTGCCCATTCTTCTCGTAGCATCCCAACACCTTGATCCTGTCGACGGGGATTAGGCGGGTCACTTCCTTGTATACATATGAGTTTAGCTCAACCCTCCGACCTTCGATATGTAAAGTTGAGTTTACGTGAGCCTCCACAAAAATGAATAGCTTCACGATCTTCAGGTCCTCCAACCACTTGATCCTCTTTAGGTTGGTTTGAAGGTACGCAAACCGATGGGCAGCTATGTAGTAGATTCTTGAGTCACCCATCCATCTCCGTTCCACGTACAAGGGCGATGGATTATAAATACGGTCTAGGATGTTCATCATATCGATCCTTTGTTAATAATCCGGGGAATGCATCGCGGTTATAAACATGACTCCGAACACTAAGAACCTATTCCATGCTTCATAATTCTGCAAGACAACGTCGAAAGTAAGGAAATGTTCTTAACAACAACATTTTCTTTATTTCTTCTTATTAAGATTTCTTTTAAAAAAAATCCTTCGTTGGTTCCCTCTGATACCAACTGTAACGTGTCCACCTGTTCCCTTCAAGACACGTCTTAGCAGTCCATCAGAAACGGGGTCTAGAAAGCTCCTTCCGGCACTCCCATGGAATGTTACAGGGTTTGCGATCTAGGACTTTCTGCGTCTCCTACGTAGTGGAAGTATTTTGGCCGTTCCCACTTAGGACCAACTTGAATCAGGGTTTCCCCTAATGGTAATTTCCTAAACGGAAACCCTCGTCGAACCTCGAGCGAACTACCTTACGCAGAAATGCCAGGGTTGAAGCGGATTTACCCTGCACTTGGTTCAAGGAGAATGGGAAACGAAAGGGATGCAAGGATCGACCTCTCTGCCATAAGGTATAGTCTCATTCCGTTCCCCTAAAACAGCATAAACCTAGATTATTATAACCTAGACTCTAGGTCAATGTCCTTGCTATTCATTTCCTTTGAGAAGATCTCCTTGCTGTCCGTTATGATTGAGAAAAGTTTCTGGCCAACCGGGACCACCCATCCATAGGACGGACCCATGGCCACATCCATCGTACTTTCCTCAGGTTGTTTTAGTTGTCTAATTACCTACCACATTTAGTTGGACATGCATCAAGTAGCTTCCTTAATTAGCCCGTTAGACACTGGTTCCTTCACATAATCTTAGCACTTGACATAGAAAAGTAGTGTCAAACAAGTTCCTTTTCAACAGGTTATCATATTTATCTTTGAAATACATTCATAAAGTCCATCCCACAGGCTTATCCATAATCCACCCGAAGGCTATCCAGCAATCCACAAGGATTACTAATCCAAGATTCTGCCCATAGACTAGTATGCGGGCCTTGAGATCCAATCCTGAGTCACATTGGCCTCTTGTGCAGGGCTCGGAAGGCGAGGGATTTACAGCCACAGCCCCCTTGCACCCAAGCGTCCTCCTGCTCCAAATAGTGCCCAACGGAGAGACCTCACGCAGCAGGTTCGGTCCACCTTCCTGGCACGGCTAACAACCCCCTTGGTTAGGGTTTGGCAGACAGTCAGGGGTAACTGAGGCTGCCTCTCCCTTCAGGCCTTCAACCTAAAGCATTAGATATCTTTTTATCCTTTAGTTCCTTGAGAAAACAAAGCCAACAATGCTCTCTAAACTGTTACAAGCACAATCATATCCAGTGGTCGTTATTTGTCCAACTGCTAAGGAGTGAATCCTTCTCTCCGAATGCATCCAACATTTGATCTGGGATCAATTGCGACTTGGCAAGATCCCCAAGGGTTTATTTGTTAACCCTTATGTCCTTGGGTTAGGGTTGTATCCTATTAACCCAACTTAACCAATTCCTTAGGTTCTATTAACAGTAAATCATGGCGACCATGTCGCACCAAATTATTGATTGGTCCTTTGCTTCCAAGCAAATACCTAATTCCCTTATCTTGGCAACTTTTCCCAAGAAAGGTGATATAACAGGATGGCTACTCATCCTCTTGCAAGTTAAACTTGCGCAAGAATCTACCAATCTCATTCCGACGAATTGGCCATTCTCTTGTGATCAAACCACAAGATCATGCGATGTTGCAACTTGTTGCACAAGTGTCGCATCTATTCCATGGGATTATTTTACCCATCGAACGGCATCTTCTGCTCACAGAATCATGATTAGATAAGAAGCAGGGTTTAGGGTGTCTTCTTATCCAACCCATTCCCAATTGCACTAAACCGCTCCTAGGGGTTCCAACTCAATCCGAGTTTCAACATTTGATTGATTGATTCTCAGGGTAGAAACCGTAGATTGTTTCTTGCAAGCGCGTCCAATTGTCCCTACATTCCGTGAATGTGGGCAGGACCTTTGGGTATGAGGGTTTCGACTTGGCAACAAGTGCAAAACTCGGTCAAGTCCTTAACGTGATAAACCCTAGTTAGCACTTGGATTATATTGTATCCATTTAACCATCCTATGCGAATCCTTTGCGGTTTAGGTGTTTTGGATAATCCAGTTTACCTGTCTTACGATAAGGACGGGCCATTCGTAAAGATGTTGTCTTGATCAAAAAGGGTAAAAACTAGTTGCATTACGATACGATTCTCATAAGCACATGATTCATTGCCGCTACGTATTATTAGATTCACAAACCCTAACTTTTCATGTTAAGACCAAAGCACATGTTAAATTACGACATAATTTCCATTGATCCTACTAGGACTTGCATTCACGAATCATGCCACTAATCCTCTAAGATTTTATGCTTAAATGAACCATGCAGCCTTTCCCTAAGTGCACCCTTGATGAATGAATTTCTTGCGTACGTCGAATGTGCAACATGTAACCTTCTCCTAACTACTATGTAGTTAAACGAGATTCATGCCAATTGAAGTTAGAGTTAACCTATTTCATGTAGCCCTTAGAATCTTTTCCATGTTTTGCAATTTCCTATGGTTGATAATGACTTCCTTAATGAATGATTACGAAGAAGATTTGTCTAAAAATGCGACATGCGATTTGATCTTTCCATGCATAATCGAAGGTGTACTATGATAATTTCGACTTAGTAATGCTAGTCATTAGTTATTCTAGACTCGTCACTTTGCAATGCACAAAAGGAAACTTGCTAATAAGGTACTAAATGCATCGACACCTTATGTTCTTTTTTGTTCATTCTATTGAAAATACAAACGACCAACTTCGTATCGTGAATTACTTTAAGTAAATTTCGACTAGTCAATTTATTTCAATCGCATTTAGCTAGGTGGATTGGGCAAGCATAAGTGCATCCTAATTCCATGAAATAACCATGCATTACTGCAATACTTCTACGTAAATCAAAAATAGGAAGAAAACCTGGACTTGTGGGCTCAGTGAAATATCCACATGAATATTAGGAGATGATCCTCCTGCAGGTGCACCTTGTGACTTTTTAGGGGCCATCGTGATTTCGGTTTCTGGTTTGCCTTCGCGGTCTACAAATTACTCGCCTTGCTATGTAGCTTTAAGATCTTTGGCGGCCTCCCTCTTATGCGGAAATTCCCTTTGAAGTATGGCTCCTGACAGAAGTACCGACTTGCAGAATTTGGCTTTGGAAGGCCTTAGGGTTGGGAGCTTGGGCCTTCTTTCTTTCGAGAAAAGAGGGATTTTTTGAAGGGATCTTGTGAAGGCCTTGTGGAGACAACGGCTTGAGAGATATTCCTTTGCTTGAAATTCTGGCTAGGAATGGTTTTAAGGGGGCCTTGCGGGAATGGGGACTTATGAACTTCTCCTTTCTCTCATAAAAATTCCGAGGGTAAAGATCTTGTGGAAAGGGGGTTTAAGGAAACCCTATTCTTCTCTACAAGACCCGGGGCCTAGAGGCTTGTGGGAGATTTGGTAGGAAGGCCTTATAGGCTTCCTCTTCGAAGCCCGGGGGGGGGGGGGGGGGGGGGGGAGATGATTGGTGGGAAATGTAGTGGGAAGGGCCTTTGTAGCTTCCTTTTCTTCAAAGCCTGGGATGGCTTATTGAGGAATTAATGGGAAGGGGGCTTAAACCCGGGCTAGGAAATGGGATTGTGGTGGATCCAATGGGAAGGGGGTTTTAGAGAAGCCCCTTAGAAGCTTCCTAAAGAAGCTTTTAAAATGTGTAGACATGGAAAGAGGGAGATTAATGGCTATGTGGATGATGAGGATTTGGAAGGCCTTGATGGCTACGTGGATGATGAGGATGTGGAAGGCCTTGATGGCAGCCATCAGGTGGGATGGCAGTAGTGACTTTAGCTGGTAGCTGGCAGCGTTTCGGCGATGGCAGCGCCGGCCTCCAGTCATAGGTGGCGGCCCTTCTTCCTCCTCCCACGTAGCACTCAACTACGACATCTTCAGCCTAATTACGCAGCCTCTGTCTCTTCTCCACCTTTCTTTACCCCCACCTAAGGGGGGCTTTTATAGTCCAAGGGGGAGAGGGGACCTCCCCCCCACGTGGCCCGTTGCATGGCCCTCTTCCCCCACGTCCTCATGTAGCCCTATTGGCCCATCCCCCACACTCCCTCTCCTCCAGTTGTGCATCGGCTGGGGGAGAAGAAATAGGAAAAAAATTGAAATTTATTTTAATATCATCCTCTTAACCTCCTCCCAAGAGGGAGTTCTCTTGCGGTTTTGAACCCCGATCCCAGTTTGCCAATGCCGAGGTCTTGATTCCTCGCATACAGTTTACAGGTTGCACTCCTGGTACCTCCAATGCCAAAAATAATATTTGCATGAGTTTCACACGGGGTGTGGAAAGTCGGTCTAGTAATATTTTTCAAACGGGACTATTACATTGGTTTAGGACTATAGAATCAATAATTGTATGCCATAAAATGTTAGGGCAAGAAGTCACTTCGAAAGAATAGGACTGAAACATTTCATCGATCCTCAACTCCAAATGTTTGACATACAAGGTAGCTTGTAAGACCACATCCCCTACATACCAAGCTAGATCTTTATCATCTAGAATCAACAGATCACCTCATAAATACATGTAAGACATCAACATTATATCCAAAGTCACAAAGTCTTCAAAGACCATACTGACTACTTCTATTAGGAAAATTAGAAGACCAAGCTCCACTCCAACCATCCTTTGGAAGAGGTAGATCCATCGTTGAGAGCTTAATATAGAAGCCCAAATTCTACAATTGAAAGTGGACAAAAAAGGAATGGTTGGGAGGAATATACTCCTAAAATTGCTCAAATGAAGACCATAATAAGTCCATACTAGACTATAGCCTTTCCACTTTAGCTTGGAACAAAGGGCATGTGTTGTTGAAGAACTACCAAGTCCGTAGGGGATAAAGTAGGAACTGGTTGCCCAAGATTCTATGTAGTAGACTGAGATTGAGCCAACTGATTTTTGAGTTGGTGGATCTGAGCATGGCTCTAGCTGTGGTGGATTTAAACTGCTCTACTTGGACAGCTATTACCACCTTCATCTCTTGATGTTCCTTCTATAACCTATCCCTCTCCTCTGTTATAGTAACAACTTGAGACTTAGCTTCTGTCAACTGAGCTTTCAACGTAGAGATTTCATTTGTTTGGGTATCCATGAGCTTAGTCTGTTGCTCCATTTATGTAAAAAGGTCTAAAAATTTCTCCTGAGTAGAGGTTAACTCAGTATTTGTCTGATCCAGCTCCTCCTTAGATTGCTGAACTTCTTCATAAAATGAAGAATGAAGCTATTGTATAAAGGCAATAATCGAAAGTTCAATGGAACTCTAGATATCCTTACACAAAAAAGGAATGGCATCTCCCGTTACCAGGCACTACACAGAAGGAATAGTAATGTCCAGCATCCCATCCCTATGGGCTCTAAAAAGATTTTGCATCTAAAGAAAAGCAGGCAATGTGTTGCAAGATTGAGCATGAACAGTAATGGAAACAGGAGGAGGAACTCGAACTGATTTAGCCACCCTCTTAAGACATTTTCTCTGCACGACTAACGGAGGGGGAGAATCATCATCCTCAATGATCACATCAGCCTCTTCATTAGGAGGAGGAGGAACTTTAGGAGGATCAATTGGAGGGAAAGGGACTTCCTTAGCAGGAGCAACATGTGTGAAGAAGACATGAAGGTAAGACCCAAAGGTGACATTAGTCACATTTCCTCGAGTAACTTGGACAAAATGTTGATCCATCTTGGACAGGAGGTAAGTACTTGAATCAATAGTGATACCTTTTAGAACGATACGGGAAGTTGTGAACAACTCCTTAGAGGTAATGAGATGGGGTTTTGGCAGGCATAAACCTGTCTTGAAAGAATTGGCGTGTTTGCTTCCAAAGGGGATTGGCAATCACGGAGACACTGACCTGTGACATGGATAATAACCTTCTTCGGATCTAGAACATCCTGAGTCTGCTTTTGCAATAGCTTCAAAATATCCTCATTGGAAAACAATTGATGGGCAACAGGGACATACCCCACGATATGGCAGATAAAGAGCCTTGCCCAGACTCTTAGGCATCAGAAGAATAGTAGTACCACTGACAGAACCAGACCTCTTATTGTAAGAGGCTAGAAAGTGATCACAGAGGGCAGGATCATCTAGAACTAGTGGTAAGGAAGGACCCACAAACTTGGATAAGCCCGCTTTAGTGACAAGGTCCGAATCCAATAATAAGGAGTAATCATGCGATACCAGAGGGACATACTGGATCAGGGGCAGGGTACGAGGCACCATTCAAAGGGTTTTGCACACATATACCACACACATAGACAGCCTCAGTGAATACCTATAAAACAACAGGATAATCATAAATAAGAGATCGACCAGAACAGACACACACAAACATGACTGATCGACTGACCACCCCAAGCAATCCACATCCTAGAAAAAATTCCGCATGACCTTCACACATATGCAATCGAAAGCTTCATGCAATGCAAAACAAACAAACACCATGAGGCCCCGTATTAGGCAGAAAAGAAAACTAAAGACTGTACTCGTAATTGTGTCATAGCAACCAAACCATAATACAACAATAACCCACTCAAGACGACATGATTAGAAGTTCTGTAATCCAAATAGACAATAGAAACAATTCGAAAGACTCCACGTGCCCATCCCATGAAGTGCATTTATTGAAGAGGAGAAAAAGTACAATGAGGGAAATTAGTTTAATGAATGGCTCATTTTAAAAAATTATTTAAAAATTGATGAAATTTTATTATGTATTAAACCTTAAAAAGAAAACAATGGCTCCTTCTTAAAATGTTAATTATAAATTATTAGGGTGAAGCAATACAGTAAACGAAACCTGGACTCCATTTCCCAGATTGAGGTCTCTAAATGCATATTTATTCATTAGAAATTAATGGTATGTAGTGGAGTACTTTTTTGCCATCATGTGCTTTTTGTGATGACTGGTTCATTCTTAATTAAAATTACACGTGTCTATAGCACATGAAGTGCGTGCTTAGTGAACGGCAGGTTTATCTTAATTAATTATAAAAATATGTGTTTAGCGCTAGCGCGTGTGGAAAAATGGGTGATTAAAGTTTACATTAACAATTAACCATGGTTGTGGGGTGACAATAAATAAATAAATAAATAAATATAAAAATAAATATATTGCAAGGGTGCGTATGCAAGAAAATGAATGCGCACGGATCAGTCCCAAGATGCAATGAGTCCAAAAAAACAAAAGCCACTAACTAAAAAAAAAGTGACACATGATAAAAAAATAAAATATCAAGGTAAGGTTAGTGTGGTCCTAGTTTGTTTTTTTGGTTGTTATTAGTGTTAGTGTTTTGTTGTTATTAGTATTTTTGGTTTTTTCTCCTTTTTTTTGGTTTTTTAAGGGGTCAAACTATGATTGAAACAGCTTCAAAATGGAAATTTAAAAAAATTTGCTGAAAATTTTCTAGAATTTACAAACCATTTTTCAAAAATTTTAGCAAATTTTGAAGCATTTTGGCATTTGTAAATGATTTTCAATGAACAAAAAATCATTAAGTGATGAATTAAGAAATTGAATATCCATTTATCATTCATCAGTATGAAAACGGGTCAAAATTTTTCCAATATTTATTTTGGGATTAATTTTTGATTTTATGGATTATTTAATGAATTTGGTTAATTTTCAAATATATTTGAAAGGAATTTTTGAGTTTTTGAATTTTTAGAAATTAGTTACCAGCATTTTAGTTTGGATTTTTTTTTTGAAAATTTTTCAATTTGATGGAGAATTGTCTTTCTATTTTTATGGAAATTTTTATATTTTTATGAGATTTTAGGGATTTTAAATGGTTTTTAATTTTTTTTTTGAGGGTTTTGGATAGTTTTGTAATAAAAACAGGGTATTTGATTGCATATGAATAGTTGCATGTGAATGGATGGGCATGCACCACCACAGGATAAGGCCGGATGTGCGTCCTCACGTGTGAGGAGTTGCGAACACTCTCGGATGCAGCATGATAACTACCATGCGTGCGCACGACCTTGTGAACTCCCGCAACCGTGTCATCAATGACTCTGAATGGGGATGTGTATAAGGGGGCTAGGAAAGAGGGGGGTGTCTATGGGGTTTAATGGGGGAAGGGTGGGAAGGGGGGCCTAGGGGGAGGTAGGTTTATGGGGGGGAAGTGGGTGGGAATGGGGGGTTAGAAGGGGGGTGGGTTAAGGGAAGGGTGGGGGGATTGGGGGGCGGTGGCAGGGCGTGTGGGATTGGGGGGTGGGTGGCATAGGGCGAGCGGGCAACGACCATGGCAAGCGGCGGCGAGTTGCACAGTGGGAACAACAATGGGCTCTAATGGTAGTGGGCGTGGCCATGTTAGTGACGACAGTTGGCTCCAATGGCGACGGGCACAGCCATGACGGTGACGGTGACTGGCTCAAGAAAAAGGGGAGGAGGCGGGCGCCCAGAGAGGGGTCAACGGGCAGAGTAGAAGGGGGAGGAGGAGGAGGAGGAGGAGGAGGGGGGAGAGAGAGAGAAGAAGAAAGAGAGAGAGAAAGAAAAGGAGAGAAGAGGGAGGAGGAATAGGGGGGGTGAGGGAACGTGGGAGAGACAGTTAGGGGGGATTTAAATGTTGTTTAATAATAATAATAAATAAATAAATAAATGGGGAGCGAATGATTAGTGGACAACAATTCAAACACGCCATGCGCATCGAAAGACGGAAATGAGGGCATTTGCGTGTACACCCATGCGACTTCGGGACACAAAAATAAACTAAAAATTAATGCAGAAAAGCTGCCCATCAGAACGAAGTGAGGAAAAAAGAAAAAAGTCCAGTTAGATGAGTCAAATAGGACTATCATGTCAAAACATAATTCCGATGAGAATAAGGGATGTTCATATGGAAAAACATCAAAAACACGTTTAAAAAATACCCGAAAATATGCAATAATTAATAACATGCAAACCAATCATTGGAATGACAGGTGATAGAAGGAAAAATGTTAAAAGGAAGGAGTAGGGCAGGACTAGCACATCAGATTACTGATTTGAAGCAAAAAAGGCACGTTTGCATGGGAAAAACAAGAAAATTGCATCAACAACAGGGCCCATAAATTAATTGGGGAAGATCTATGTCTTAGAAAAAAAAAAAGGAAAAATGTTAGACAAGTGTGGCTAACAGGGCAATGAGGTTAGAACGCATTTTCGAGGTTAGAAAGAAGCGTTCACATGGAAAAAAAACGAGAAAACAGAGCTCGAAAACACAAATAAAAATTAATAACAAAAAATTTGGAGGTTGGAACATGGCGGAGTAAAAAGGAAGAATGGGCAAGAAGGGGGGTCGGACAAGGCTATCAAATCATAAGAAAGCTCTGAGGAGAATAGGGCACGTTCGCATGGAAAAAATAATGAAAAGATGCATAAAAAAGACACGAAAATCCGCAAAATTAATAATGGATAAACCATATCTCAGAAGGACTAATGAAAAAAAGTAAAAATGGCAAGTGGAAGGTATAGGTCAGGGCTATCACATCCATTAGCAATTCCAAAGCAAAAAGGGTGCGTTCACATGGAAACACGTCAAGGTGACATAAAATTCTTCAAAAATTAATAACTTTTGAACCATCGATCGGAAGAAGGGGCTATAAAAAAAAAAGTGTACCATTCAAAGGGACAAACAAGGCTATCAGGTTGGATGTGGGTTTCGATAAATATAGGGTACATTCACATGGAAGCTCGACAAATTAAGGGAGAGAGAAATGGGCAAGGAACGTCCACAGGAATGGGGTGAGAGAGGATGGGTGGGTGGGGAAGGGCCCCCATCAAGGTAAAATCAGGTCATGGCATGACTACATGATTAGAATCGGGATGTGCATGAGTATATGCCTCATAGACACGCAAGGACACGTCCCCACACTTAAAACATGACTGTTACTAATAAACAAGAAATGTAGGGTTAGAAAAACTTGGCCCATGTTGTTGAAAAGTGAAGTCAATTGTCAATGTCACGTCTTGTGTCGTCAGTTGCACGAGGTACCAAGGTGTTGTTACAACAAACGTCCAATGTGGCATGGACTATGCAGAAGCACCCATGGAGGTAGCTTTGTTGGGAAAGTTCTTTGGTGATCAGGAAGGGTTTGACATTGAGCTCACCGTCCCTTATGGAAGAGGATGAAAGAACAGTCGCTTGCCCCAACTTTCACATTGCTCAATGAATAATCATGGGAACCCATAACTCCCACCCAATTTACAATGAAACAAGGGGAAATGATTTAGAGGGGGTATCCCAAGGTGCACAATTGATGGTGCATTAGTGCATCCCACCCTATCTGGCATAGGTGCAAGCAGGAAGGCCATGGAGCCTTGTTGTGTAGCGTACAGAACAGGGTGACGTGTCTTATGGTGATGGCAGAAACCCATCCTGTGTGTGCATAGGGAGACGGTGACTCCAAGTGTCATAACATCCCTCAATCCTCACCTATTGATAAGTGATTGAGGAAACACCAGTCACGCTCAGCCCCCTGCTGTCTCCTCACACTCTGTTGATAAATATAGGAGGGCAGCCCATTCTTGAAACCCATTGATGAGATCCTCACGATCACGTGTGTAGAGGGTGTATGCCTAGTATGCAATTGATGGTGCAACAGTGCATCCCACCATGTGCCGGCATACAATGCAAGAAGGAAGGTCAAGGAGCTTTATAGTGCCGTGCTACACAGGAATAATGTTGTGGATTGGGCATTGAGAGACCCATCCCGTGTGTGCAACACTCCATTCACACATCTCACCTCTCTATTGAATATCAAGGGCAAGGACTGGCCACTCACCCCACCCCTTGTCTCACACTCCATTGATGAATACAAAGGGCAGCCCATATTCACATCCCCATCCGGTTAGGATGAAAGCTCACGACGCTCTAAGTTTGTCAAGGAAGATCAGCATCGTATGTTGAAGGTGTCAACGTGGATTGGTTGATGAAGAAGCCTATCCAGGGAGGTAGTCAACAAGTTTGGCACTGGGATTACATGTTGGAAACAACCTCTATTGGAGGAATCAGAAGCATTGGAGAGGCTATAGGATTTAGCGCACCAAGGGAGGTTGCTTGAAAACGTCATGTGCAAGAGTTTACTAGAGATTCGACGATCCTGGACTGCGAGGTGTTACCACCTTTTCCACAGCCAGCTTTCTGTCCAAGGGTGTGGGCCACCTTGTCTTGGAACGAGGCCTGTTATGACATGGAATTGCTTCCTTTTCTCCCATAACTGTTTTATTTTATTTTATTGTTTTTTTTTTCTTTTCTTTTACCCTACTCTCGAGGGTGTTTCCACATTTTCCCAAAGAATAGATTGGCATGAAAGGGACCTAAGTCCTTTTCTCCCATGATCGATCTATTTTTATTTATTTATTTTTCTTTTTCTTATTGTCTTTGAAGTGTCGAATGGCAGGAATGCCATATATTAGAACCATCCTTGCCACCTCTATTGCATTAGTCTAAAAGGAAGCCAAGGGAAGGGGGAAGGTGGCTACGAGGGGCTATTAGGACAAAACCATATCATCGGAATCAGCAAGAGGGTTACCAAGAGCATTAGATAAAGCCGTATTAGCTGTCAGACATGAAAGTACCAAAATAAGCAAGGAGCCATCACGGGCTTTCTTCATGTAAAGACATGGATCCATAGCACTCCTAATGTAGCCCTGTGACTACATAAAGGCATCAAACTTATGATACCACTCCCTAGGTGCCTGCTTCAAGCCATAATAACTTTTCTTCAACTTGCACACTAGGTGCTCCCGGCCAGGTTCTGCAAAGCCCTTAGGCTACTCCATGTATATCTCATCATGCAAATCCCTATGCAAGAATCCAGTCTTGATATCCATCTGATACGTGTCCAAGTCAAGCTACGCGACTAGGCCAAAACCAAGCGTAGGTTGGTCATCTTGACCACATGAGAAAAGTGTTCATCAAAGTCAACTCCATGCTCCTATTTAAAACCCTTAGTGACAAGTGTTGCCTTATAAGCCAGCTTGGGGTTTCCAAGGGTACTTTTCAACTTGTACACTCATTTGCATGGCAAAGCCTTCTTGCCCTGAGGCAATGCAACCAAATCCCAAGTCATATTCTTATGTAAGGAGTCTATTTCAGACTATATAGCCCTCTCCCAAGAGTGACTCTCACCCCTATGCGTAGCCTCATCATAGATGAGAGGCTCTCCTGCATCTATAACCAAGACATAATGCATCGAGGGCTCAAATCTATCAGGTGGACGTCTATCTCTAGTAGACCGTCTCATGGTAGGCTCTGCGGTCGGTAAAACACCCTAGGCATGTGTACCAACTATTGTTGCAGGTTGTCCAACTGGCTGTTGCAGATTGTCCAACTGGCTCCTCCTAGAATATAACCCTGCATATCTCTACCACCCTCTCAGGCTGCCTATGCATCTTGTTTTCATGGAAGACTATATCATGGTTGCAGATGACTTTCTGCGCTTGCAGATCCTAGAGGTGGTAACCCATCTCGCCTGCATCCCCATAGCCAAGGAAAATGCATTTGACACTCTTAGGATCCAACTTAGTACACTTGTCATTGGGCACTTGGTAGAATGCCTCACATCCAAAGACACATAGATGCACATAAGATGGAGGTTTCCCAGTCCATACCTCCTCTGCAATCTAGAAATCCAAACCACTAGAAGGTGATCTATTTATGGCATGCATAGCTGTACTAAGACTACCTTAGTCCAAAATCTCTGTGGTAAGCCTGCATGGCTAAGCATACAATGTACATGCTCATGGATGGTTCTAATCATCCGCTCAGCCAAACCATTCTGCAATGGGGTATAGGGGCAGTCAACTGACGATTAATACCCCTCTTGTCACATAGTTGCTCAAAATCATGTGACACATATTCTCCCCCATTGTCAGTCCTAAGGCATTTCAGCCTATGCTAGTCTAGTTTTCAACAAATGCAAGCCGAAATACAGCTAAGACATCTGACTTAAGCTTAATGGGGTAAGCCCAGATTTTATGCAAAAAATCATCAACGAATGTCACAAAATACTTTGCACCACCCATAGACTGGCAGGGCATGGGTCCACAGACATCTGAATGTACCAATGCCATGGGCTCACTCATGTGTGTTCTACCAAACTTCTTATGCATATTCCTAGTCTGTTTGCCATAAAGATAATGCTCATATAAATCAAAACATGTGTAGTCAAGGGGTGATAAGTACTACAAACTAGAAAGCATTTTCATTCCCTTCAATGACATATGGCCCAAACGGGCATGCCAAAGAGATACATGTGGGATGGAACCCACTAACAAAACATGGTCAACAGAGGACCCATCAACTACAAGAGGATAGAGGCTACTAGCTTTTGCACCTATAGCAAGCACAAGTCTACCACGGGTGATCTTCTAGGCAGAATCCCCAAATGAAACATGAAACCCAACATCATCAAGCTACATTGTAGGCATAAGACTGCGTGTAAGTGCAGGTACATGACGTACATCCTGTAATAGAAAAGTACTGCCAATAGAGAACTGCAGCCATACATCCCCAATGCCAACAATAGCAAGTGACCTGTCATCACCCAAGTGAACTGAACCAGAGACAGTGCGATAGGAGTGGAACCACTCACGACATGGTGTAACATGAAATGGAACATCAGAATATAAAAGCCAGCACTGCGCATACATAGAGTGAACATTGGTCAATGATGTAGCAACACAAGAACTAGCTACAAGTATTGTACTCCCCATCGGAGTCATCACTCTGCATGACATTTATCTCCTCAATTTTCACACTAGATTTTGCAATCATAATCCTGTGATCTGAGGACTTTTCTTGTACTTTGTCTTTTCCCTTCTCATTGCACAACTCATGACACTGTGGGCGTATATGACCCTTCTTGCCGCAATGATGACATGTCACATTAGCATTTCTCCCACGAGACTTGCTGCATGACTTACCACGTGACTTAGACCTAGACTTCTGCGAGTCTTTGCCATGGCCATTCCCACGGTCATTCCTTCCATTACATTCTCTGTCTCTAATAGTTAAAGCATACGACACATGAGAGGCATCCACGTTCTTACGGTTGATCTCTTCTTACAGAAGAGCACTCTCTACATGACTGCAAAAAATTCTCTCACTGCAAAAAACACAGCTTCAGCCTCACAAGGGAAAATCTGCAAAACTGACGAAAGTGGTATTTGACCACACAGTCACTTCCTAATGACGATTTTGCATCAACAGGAAACAAGGATGATTCTGTAAATCCCAATGTCTCTGCGCACAGGCATACGATGTAATTTCTACGGTAACTTTTCACCGACCAGTAGAACAGTGGTCGCACAACAAAAAAACAAGGCCTTTTCCTGAGTGCGTGCGGAAAACTTCTGCCTCCAAAATAGGCCCCGAAATGGCCTCGAATAAAAAAAACAGGACAACCAAGGGCTAAAGCCCAATCCGGCAGCATATATTGCCCTCTTGCTACACCTAAAGGGTGTCTCAATCTGAGACAATGCACTCTTGCACTTTCCGGCTGTGCTACCTGCAAAGACTTGCTCCCAAACTCGAAAAATGAAAGCAACACTGGTCCTCTTACCAGAACGCCACGAACTTGGTTTGCTTTCTTGAGCTCCTTACCACGAACCAAGCTCTGATACCATGTCAAGATTGTGGGAGAGAAGGAAGTGTCTCACTTGTAGCTTTCTCACTTACACAATGGGGGAATACACACAAAGGTGGAGGCTGAAAACAGTTTTCCTCTTCTTAGTTGTGTAAGCCAAAAAGAACTCTAGTAGAGAGAAATAGAAGAACCCTATATATGGGTTTCAAACCAACTCAACTAACTAAGGTGGCATACTAACTGAGCCACGAACTAGAGTAGATAAGGATAGCTGTCATCTAGCTATTATTCATGGGCAGTGTACCAACCGCATCTGCTAACAAGTCGGTGATATAAATGCACAACGGTCACCCTGGCATATCACGAGTGGAACTCGATATCTCAACATCCGCTTCGACCGTGACATTTCTGCGTAAAGTGGTTTTCCTGGGGTTTGACGCTAGTTACTCTCTAGGAACTTGACCATTAGGAAAACCCTGATTCAGGTCGGTTCTAAGTGGGAATGACTGGAATGCTTCCGCTACGTGGCAGACTTGGGAAGACCTAGATCGCAAACCCCGAGACATTCTATGGGAGTGCTGGGCGGTGCTTTCTGGACTCTCTTCCCGATGGGCTGCTAAGACATGTCCTACGAGTAAACAGGTGGATACGTTACAGTTGGTATCAGAGCAAACCAATGAGGAACAAATGTTTACAAGAAAACTTAATGAGGAGAAGTAGAGCAAATGTTGATGTTAAGAACATTTCCTTACTTACTTATCGATGCTGACTTGCAAAAACTTGAAGCATGGAATAGATTCTTGGTGTTCCAGGTTATGTTTATGACTGCGATACGTGCTTCAGATTATCGACACAGGATCGATATGATGAATATCATAGATCACATCTACAATCCCTCACCCTTGTACATGGAACGGAGATGGATGGGTGATTCAGGAATTTATTACATAGCTACCCACCGATTTGCGTACCTTTGAACCAACTTAAAGAGAATCAAGTGGTTGGAGGACTTAAAGATCGTGAAGCTGTTCATTTTTGTTGAGGCTCATGCAAACACAACCCTACATATCGGCGGTCGAAAGGTTAAACATGACAAATATGTGTACGAGGAAGTGACTTGAGTAATCCCTGCCGACAGAATCAAGGTGTTGGGACGTTATGAGAAGAACATGTATCAAAGGAAAGGATACCCTAATCTTCCAATGACCTATCAATTCCTGAAAATCCATGACCCCAATCCATACTATTACTCAATTCCCATATGTTGAGTGTTGAAATGACTTGTTTTTTGGCTGATTTTTGTTGTTTTTGAGAGCTAAATGGTTGATTTTATGAGATGATTGATTAGTTTGGAAGTGGTTTGAGAGTATTTTGGATGATATTGATTGTGTTTTGGAATTTCATGATGTTTATTAGTGGATATATGAGGTTATGTGATGTTCTGATTGGTTCTATATAGCTTCTGTTTTGTTCTGTTTTGTTCTGATTATCTTCTGTAAGGAGGGATGGAGTATTGATCGATGAATATTGAGATCTTGTAAAAGCTTATTGAATAGTTTTTGAGAGTTTGGAATGGTTTGAGTATGAGTTATGAGGTTTTGATGACCTTCTGTGACCTTCTGTAACCTTCTGTAGGTCTTCTGTAGAGCTTTTGTCTCTGTTCTGTTCTGTACTGTAGCTGTTCTGGTACTGTTCTGTGACTGTTCTGTATGCTTCTATATGTGTTCTGATGAATGAGAGTGTAGCTTGGAAAAGTTTTCTAGCCTTGGAAAGAGGTGAATATAAGTGCAAAAGAGCTGAAAGAAGTGAAAGAAGTAGCTGTTGAAGACTCAAGTGAAGACTAGAGTGAAGTGACAGTAGTGAGCTATGAAAGGACACTGTAGTGGCTCTGGTGACTCTTCATATCAGACATACCTCTTGGGAGGGGTATCCACGACCTAAGAGAGATTATTGAGAGTGATTTTGAGAGATGATAGTGAGGATATGATATATTATTGATGGAGAGAGAGAGAGAGAGTCAGAGATAGCCAATTCTACTGAAACAGAGTGATTGTATATGAGAGATTGAGAGAGAAGACTATGAAGACATTGAAAATGAATACTATGTGATGTATTTCCATTCAAAGATGGTGTATTCCTTTGCTTTCTTTGTTGTATTGATGGATATTATGAAGATATTGGAGAATATGGTTGATTCTATCAAATCTGTGGGAGATCTACATGATGCTGCATGAAGATTTGTTGTGCCTGGTGTGCTTTTCTTCATTGTGATCATATGAAACATAATAAACAAGATTTTTGATGTTACAAGATAGATTTTCTTACAAGAGAATTCCCTTTTCCTTGTTGTTCCTCTTGGGGCTCCATGTTTTTGGTGCGCAGTCGAGGAAACTTGCCACAAGAAGCACCAGAAGAGGCTGAAAATAAAGGAAATGGCATTGACAAGAAGAGAAGAATTCAATGGATGTTTGTAAAGTTCCTTCTTCCACTGAAGAGTTGGAGTGTCTCATAATTAAAGCCACTTTCCATAAGAAGTTCATCCCACAATGGCAGAAACACATCACCATCATGATGCATGCTCTATGTGGTGGACAGTTTCCTCTTCCTGATGAAGCAGCAGAAACTTGCATCTTGGTGGCAAACTATTTGGGGACAAACTGAAGAGAAGAAACAGAGAGAATGACCATCCATGGAAGATTTGGCATTCATTGAGAAGTTTCCAGACATCATCAAGTGGGAGATTGTGAAGAAGCTTCAGGAGTCTTGGTCTGTAGAGGTTCACAAAGACAAGAAGGAAAAGAGTTGGAATTTGTTCGTGGATGCTCAACAGCAAGATACATGGGATGCTTGGTGCACTGATAATCTTCTAATTGTTCAATTAGCAACCCACTGGAAGTTGGTAGACAGAGTGTTCTTTACAACATACACTATTGAAACCATCAGAAGCTAGCATTACTATGATGATGGCACCACCACAATGCTTAGACGTATGCATTTTGACACCTTCAAAACCGAATACCTCCTCTATGCAGTGGCATGAAAGCAGAATTCAGAGACGTTGAAAAGGAAGAAGTAGAAGAAATGTTGGCAAGAAAGTCCTCCAGAGACTGAAGCCTTCTGTTAACCCTCTGTGGAGCACTAACAACATAGTGGAGCCAACCCCCTGATGAATGACGCAATAAAGAGGCAAGCGTTAGAACGAGTCCAGAGGTACGTGAGAAGAGAGAAAGTAAAAATCAAGGCTGAGAACGAGCTCGCAGCAGAAGCCGCCTTTGATGCCCTTGCGGAACTATTTACAGAAGTCCCAATGGCACATCAAGCCCTTCCTCCTCCTGCTGGAGATCCACTTCCAAGCTAGATCTGTCCTGGAAATATTGATGACAGGCCAGTGAATATAGTTCCATTGCCAGTTTTTAAGGGAGAGTACAATGAAGACCCCGATCTTCATGTAGCAGAGTTTATGGTAGCATGTGTGGCTAACAATGCCAGAACCCCTGAGCATTGGTTAGCAATATTCCCTGCCACTTTCAAGGGCGCGGCGTTTCAGTGGTATGAGAGGCAAGCAGCAGGAACTTTTGGCACATGGGACGACCTGAAGTGGGCCTTCCTCACTAAATTCAGGCGTGAAGGTTTTGAAGAGTGGATGCGAGAGGAATTTATGAACCTAAGTCAGTCCTCTGGAGAAAGAGTAGAAGCTTATGTCTCACGAATGGAATCCATCCTGAAGAGATGGACTAACCATAATCTAGATGATGGCATTCAGAAGGGAGTGTTTCTCAGAGGATTACAACCAGAAGTCCGTAAGTTTGTGGAGCTGCAAAGACCAGTCACACTGCAAGCTGCAACAGAAGGTGCAAGACTATACGATGAAGTGGAAGCTAGATTGGCGATGAATTCAGGAAGAGGAGTCCTACCTCCTCTGATGCCAGGAATGATGTACTCACCAAATGCAGTCCTAGGGACTGTCCCCTACCCCTACCAACAGATGCCCCCAGTATCACAGTACAGTGCACCAAATCCACAGTGGCCACAATCAATGCCTCAAATGATGGTTCAACCACAACAACAATGGTCCCAACCAATTTCCTCAATGCCAAATTAGTAGCAACAGTGGAACCCTACCAATTGGAGCCAACAGCCAACAGCTCAAACAAGAGCTCTGAATCAGAATCAGAACAGAGGTCCCTCTGCACCAGCCCAACCTATTTATGCAGTGATTACAGAGACTCCTCAAAACCCTCCTGCCAGTGTCTCAGGAGGAGAAAGCTTGAAGGATTACTTATCCAACTCAGTTGCCAACATCAAAAAGGAGTTGATGGATGTGATTACAGAGCAGCTACAGACACTGAAAGTGAATACCGCTAGCATATCCAACATTGCAGGAGCATGAAGAGATGTGATGCTGTCAAATACTTGGTGTGGTAAGTGTCATCAAGCAAGCCATTTAGCCACTGAATGTACATGAAAACCAACCATTCCTGGAGCCTTCTGTTCCTACTGTTTGCGAAAGAACCATACAGAGGACATTTGCTCTCTGAAGGAGATGCATGATAGGAGAAGGAAGGAAGAAGACGCAAGATTCAACTTGCTAGAATCCAAAATGACAACACAGGATATTGGACCCAAGCCTAGAGATTTTGGTCCTAATTTTGGACCCAGAAGATTTCCATCCCAAAGTTACAGAGGAAGACAGTCTGGCGGTGGTCAAAGATCAGAAGTGGAGTGTTACAGATGTGGAGAAAAGGGACACATCTCACCAAATTGTCCAAATCCCAGAAGGTCAGTGGATTACAAGCCCTTATGCAGTCGATGCAGAGGAGAAGGCCACACTGCAAAAGATTGTCCAAGCCCAGTCCCAGTGATAAACAGTGCTACTAATAGTCCGGCCAAGGCACAAGAGCCTACCTCCAATTTAGTGGAATTGGAAGTTGCTGCCATCACGCGTGCAAAGAAGAAGGAACCATCTATTAGAAAGAAAATAATCCTCCTGCCAGAACAGTGACGTTCGACCTTCCACCAAAAGAACAGAACAGAATAGAGCCTAACAGTGCCGTATAGAGCATTACAGTGCCATAGAGAGTTACAGAGACAGTTCTAGAGACAGGACCAGAGGTCCAGGAGACAGAAGAGGAGGAAGTGCCACAAGGGGCAGAAGAAGTTCCCATGATTCCTCTATTGGAAGGAACAAGGAAAATGAAAATGGGTGTTGCTCCATTTCCTAACCGGTTAGAGAAGCTAGTGGATCCTATTAAGGAATACGATCTGGTCAGAGATCTAGATACCTTTAAACCAAACCTTACATTCTGACAATTATTGATGTTGTCTCCCAATTTCCGAAAAAGGTTCAAAAGTATACTGACAAGAAGACGTGGATTAAGGATTGCTCCCTCAACAGCGATAAAAGCCAATAAAGCTCCAGAGCCTGTCAAAGAAGTGGATGTGGCTAACGCCTTCCTAGATCTGGGTATTCTAGAGACTGGCATGTGGATAGAAGGTTGCTTTATTGCCAATGCACTGATTGATGGAGGTTCATCAGTGAACATTATGACGGATGTGACAATGAAGGATCTAGGCCTACAAGGTGTGCAACCCACCCAATGGCTCATCAGACTGGCGGATCAGAGCAGAATCAAGCCTTTGGGCATTCTCCCAAATGTGAAGACTACAGTAGCTGGGAAAGATTATTGGCTAACCTATCTGGTGGTGAAGCCAAACTCTTATGGTACATCCTACCCTCTGTTACTGGGCAGACCATGGCTTTTTGAAGCCAAAGCAAGGACGGATTGGTTCAAAGGAACCTTGACCTTGGGTAGAGGACCCAATAAAGTGGTGCTGAAGCTATATGGTTCTCAAAAAGGACATGGATCCACCTCCTTGGAATTATCTTCTGACTCCCCTAATGAGGCTACAGATGGAACATCAGCAAACGAAGATGCTGTCAAACAGATCCTTCCCAAGAAAATAGTGGCACGTTCCTTAACAGTGGATATTGTAAGCCGACTTCCAAAAGATGCAAAGCCATTATCAATGGGAGAATACTTCCTGCCTGAACCAGGAACGATTTCCGAAATCACTTCTGACAGTGAGATAGAAGCATGGATGTACTGCTCTCCCTGTTGCATGGCCATAGCAAAGACAGAGACAGAGGCAGAAGAGGAAACAGAGAACCTGTTCTTCTCCTACAGAGCTCTTACAGAGACAGAAGCAGAGACAGAAGCAGAGCCAGAGACAGAAGCAGAGACAGAGACAGAAGAGGATGAATATGATATGGACGAAGAAGGTTATGAAAGTGAGCCAGAAGAGTCTATTCCACCTGTAGAGGATACATTTGAAGAAGAAGTTCCAGAAGCATCAGAAGCAGATGAGCTCATGCTATGGGACAGAATGGCAATGGTACCATTTGGTTTGGTAAATGGATCTTCTCATATGCAAAATCTTTATAAGAGATGGTTGAAGAAGAACAAGCCGTCTTTCAGCACTGGCTCTTGTCGTCCTAACCCATCCTTGCCAAAGAAAGATGATGATGATGCACCGTGCCAACAAGCACCAGTCCTACAAACCCAACAGGCATCAGAGGGTTCCTGTGATGTGAAGTTCCTGGACGTGTCATCACAAGATGAGTCTTCAAGCGAGGAGGTAACTAATTGTGAAACCAAACCCAAAACGGCTCTAATCCCCTTCCAACATCTCAAGGAGAAAATTAAGACTCCACCAAAAGAAGAAGTTGGGTCTAGTGGGACATCAGAAGAGGACATCACTCCTTTGAAGGAGTCGGATCTATACCCAGAAGCAGTCCGTGGGACCTTCATCCGTGAAGTAGAAGGTGAAAGGCAGTTAACCTTCGTGAATGCAGATGGCACTGAATGCCATTTGAAGGTGGGTAGCAGCCTCCCAGAAGAGAAGTTGTCAACCTTGTATAACTTGTTGAAAAAAAATTTAGACGTGTTTGCGTGGTCCTACAAAGACCTAAAGGGGATTGATCCCACAATATGTCAGCACCATATTGACTTGGAGCTTGATGCCAAGCCAGTACGGCAACGATAGAGGTGAATGAACCCGAATTATTCCACATTGGTGAAAGCAGAGCTGCTGAAGCTTCTGGAAGCCGAGTTCATCTATCCAGTGGCAAATAGTGAATGGGTTTCACCCATCTTGGTTGTACCCAAGAAGAATGGCAAATTGCGAATATGTGTTGACTTCCGAAAGCTTAATTCCAAGACGAAGAAGGATCACTTTCCTATTCCTTTCACAGACCAACTGTTGGACACAGTGGCAAGACATGAGCTTTATTCCCTTTTGGATGGATTTAGCGGATACAACCAAGTGCAGATAACAGAAGAAGACCAGTCCAAAACAACCTTCACCACAGAATGGGGGACCTACGCTTACCGAGTGATGCCGTTTGGGCTCTGCAATGCCCCTGCTACTTTCTAGCGAGTCATGATAGCCGCATTTCAAAATCATCTACACGACTTTATTGAGGTATATTTGGATGACTTCTGTGTCTATAGTTTGATCCGTGAACACTGGGGACATTTGGAACAATGCTTTGACCGATGCCGGGAGTATGGGATTTCCCTCAACCCCGACAAATGCATCTTTGGGGTCTCTTCAGGAGTTCTGTTGGGCCACATTGTCTCTGCATAAGGGATATCAACAGACCCTACAAAGATCGAAAAGATCGCAGCTTTGACAGCACCCACCAACCTCAAACAGTTGAGGGGATTCTTAGGCCATGTGGGTTACTACAGAAGGTTCATAGCCCATTTTGCAACAAAGGCAACCTCCTTGCACAAGCTTCTGAGGAAAGATGCAGAGTTTACTTGGATGAAAGAATGTGACAAAGCCTTCACCACTCTGAAGCAGTGTTTAATTGAGGCGCCCATTCTGCAACCTCCTGATTGGACGAAGGAGTTCCATGTACATACTGATGCATCTATTGAAGGCTTAGGTGCTGTCCTATGCCAGAAGGGCTCCTCGAAGCTGGATCAACCCATCTATTATGCAAGTTGAAAAGTCACTGATAGGGAACAGAACTATATAGTGATAGAGCTTGAGTGCTTGGCAATGGTGTTTGCCCTAGAGAAGTTTCGCCACTACCTCCTATCCACCCACTTTAAATTTTATGTGGATCATGAGGCCCTATCCTTCCTGATGAACAAAGCAGATGTGAAAGGACGAATGATGAGATGGCTCCTTCTATTTCAGGAGTTCGACTTTGAGGTGATTACTAAGCCTGGTCGTTCCCATGTTCTGGCTGATCATTTGTCGCGTATCCCACAAACTGCAGACAAGGAGCAGGATGATCCAGACCTCCCTGATGCTTCCTTATTCCTGGTAGAAACTGTAACTCCCTGGTATGCAGACATTGCCAATCTACTGGCAACCCAACAGTATCCTCCTGGCATTTCTAGTCAGGAAAGGAAGAAGCTCATGTTAGAATCATCCCCCTACACCCTGCTAGGTGGTGCATTGTACAGGAAAGGCAAAGATGAAGTGCTCCGAAGATGTGTTGCAGGAGATGAGATTGGGATTGTTCTGAAGGCTTGCCATGACGAGCCATGTGGAGGTCACTTTGCAGGAGAAGCTACAGCCAGGAAGGCTCTGCTAGTCGGATACTGGTGGCCTACCATTCATAAGGATGCCTATGATTACTGTAAAAGATGTGATGGGGAAACCCACCAAGACAAGTGCCATGCCACTGCAGCCTATTCTTCCCTTAAAGCCTTTTGAGAAGTGGAGCATCGACTTCGTAGGTCCAATCGATCCTCCTACTCGAAGGAAGCAGAACCGATACATCCTCGTATGTACAGATTATGTCACAAAGTGGTGTGAAGCTAAATCCCTAAAGCGGGACGATGGTAACAGCGTGGCCCTGTTCATGTATGAGAATATCATCACCCGTTTTGGCAGTCCCTTAGAGTTGGTAAGTGACAGAGGTACTCATTTCCTTAACAAAGTCATGGAAGAGTTGACAGAGTTGTATAAGATCCGCCATCGCAAGTCCACTCCTTATTACCCCAGAGCCAACGGCCAAGTCGAAGTCACCAATCGCATCCTTTGCTCGATTCTGACAAGAACGATTGCCACACATCATCGTGATTGGGATGATCGACTTATAGAGGCCCTCTGGGCGTACAGAACCTCCCATAAAGCAGCAACAGGACAGACACCCTTCCAGCTGGTGTATGGTACAAAAGTTGTTTTCCCTGTTGAACTGGAATTACCCTCTTTGAGAGTAGCTATCAAAGAGCCTTTGGGGGACGATGATTCACTGCAACGCCGTCTCCTGCACCTGGAATGTTTGGACGAAATTCGCAGGATGGCTCTACATTGCATGGAAGCCAGGCAAGCTCGACGCAAGGCTTACCATGACAGTTTCATCAAGCACAAGGAGTTCAAAGAAGGTGATTTGGTCCTAGCCTATGATTCACGATTTGGCAAGTTTCCTGGAAAGCTCCAACGGTGGTGGATGGGCCTCTATAAGGTACTTGGTGTCAACCCTAATGGCTCTGTTCAAGTGTAGACCGTTGATGCCTCTGATGATCCCTTTCTGATTAATGGATATCGCCTGAAGAAGTAATTTCCTCCTTGGGGATTTTGACAATCACGGTCACCTGATCCTCTCCCCCGTTGGCGTGGCACTGTACTTCTTATGATTTTTACTTCTGATAGCCATTCATCAACCACTTTTGATGAGGTGGACGCAACCCTCTGTCCCCTCAACCCTACCTTCCAGCCTTGATCTCTTATCCTCTATTTTCCACCAGCTACAGTGGCGAGGTGGGTTCTGATAAGTGGTCTTTCTACCATTTCCTTGCTTAATTTAGGAAAAAAAAAAAAAAAAACATATCGGTCATGGGAGAAAAGGACTTAGGTCCCTGTCATGCCGACCTATTCTTCGAGAAAAGGTGGAAACACCCTCGGGAGTAGGAGAAAAAGAAAGAAAGAAAAAACAAACAAGAAAAAAAAAGAAAACATGAAAAACAAATCTGTTATGGGAGAAAAGGAAGCAATTCCCTGTCATAGCAGGCCTCGTTCCAAGAAAAGGTAGCAAACACCCTTGGGTGGGAAGCTGGCTGTGGAAAAGGTGGCAACACCCAGCAGTCCAGAAAGTGGAATCATTAATTGATATTTCGAGGATCCAATTCCGAAGCTGCCTCCCTTGGTACGCTGTCCTGGGTCTCTCTACAGAGCGTCTACCTGTCCTCTAGCAGATGCCATGTTCCTATCCAACACAACGTTCGATTTGATGGATACCTCCCTGGGTAAGCCTCTTCAACAACTGACGACGTGATCTTCATCGACAAACAATCGAGTGACATGAGCTTTCATCCTAACCGGATGGGGAAGTGAGTATGGTTGCCCTTTGTAACTATCAACAATGAGTGAGACAGAGGGTGGGGCGAGTGACCAGTCTTTTCCCTTCAAATCAAATGAGAGGTGAGTAGTGTGAATGAAGTGTTGCACGCACGGGATGGGCCTCTCAATGCACAAAGCATGATTTGTTTCTATGCACTGCACCATAAGGCTCCCTGGCCTTCCTTCTCGCACTGTATGCCGGCACAGGGCGAGATGCACAGTTGCACCATCAAATGCGCACAAGGCATACAACCTTTGCACAAGTGACTGTGAGGATTACATCAACGAGTTTCAGGACATGGTTTCCCTCCTGTATCTATCAACAGAGCGTGAGACAGAGGGTGGGCTGAGTGTGACTGGAGTTTCTTCAATCAATTACCGAGAGGTGAGATTGAGGGACGTTACGACATTTGGAGTCAGGTATGTTCCCGTTTCCCTATGCACCCATGGGAAGGGTCTCTGCCGTCAACACAAGACACATCACCCTGTTCTGTACACTGCACTCTAAGGCTCCCTTGCCTTCCTCCTTGCACTTATGCCAGATGGGTTGGACGCACTAATGCACCATCAATTGTGCACCCTGGCATACTCCTTCTACACAATTCCTCTTGTTGATTCCTAAATCGGGTATGAGATATGGGTTTCAATCCTTATTCCTCGAGTGATATTAGTCATGAGGCAAGTGACAGTTCTTTCATTCCATTTGAGTGCTTGTGAGTTGAGTGTAGTATCCCTCGTCATCGCAAATTTCCTGTGATTCCTTCAACCAACTACCTTCCTGGGTGCTGCCGTGGTCCCTTCCATGACGGACGTGTGCCGAGAAGATGCCTTGGTACCTTCTGCAGCCGACAAAGATAGTGGAAGTGCCATTGACAATCAACCGTGATCCTCAACAAAATGGGCCAAGTTTTTCTAACCCTACAACTTTTGTTTCTCAGTGACGTTCATGTTTTAAGTGTGGGGACATTAGTGGATGATCTGTGGCATGGTCCTAGGTCCCTGTTGCTTAGTTAACCCTATTCGTTAAGGTTTTAAGTGTGGGGACGCGTCCCTACGCGTCTACATTGCATACCCTTCTGCATATGCCTCAACCTGCTAATGTCTCTATGCCATGCCTTGCTATTACCCTATTGGGGTCCCTTCCCACCTAACCGTTCATTTTCCACCCACCCTTGGGGCTATTCCCTTGCAGTTTTCCTTCATTCCCTGATTCTGCTGTCTTGCCATGTGAATACACCCTAATTTCACCAAAGTCCAAATCCAACCTTATAGCCATGTTCCTCCCTTTGAATTGACCATTTTTCCTTTTTACCTACCCCTGTTCCAAGTGCACGGTTTTCGAGTTATTAATTTTTGAAATATTTTGCGCAAATTAGCTGGTTTTCCATATGAATGCATTTTTCTTGCTTCGGAACCATGATCTGACATCATAGCCTTGACAACCACTTTCTCCCTGTCATTTTTCCTTTTTACTCCGAGTCATTCCGATGCACGGTTTGTCCAATATTAAACTTTCGGGTTTTTAAGACTTTTTCGTGCGTCTTTTTGACATTTTTTCATGTGAACCTGCCCTGTTTGCATCGGAATTCCAGTTTGATTTGACAGCCGTGTCCCTCGTGCCTTCCCCCACCTTTTTCCTTTTTCCTCCACCCTCTTTTGCCTTCTGGATTTTTACTTATTAATTTTTAAATGAGTTTTTGGGTGTATTTTTTGTGTTTTTTGCATGTGAACCCCTCCTACTTCAACCGGAACTGCGTTTTAACATGCCAACCCTGTGTCACTCCTTCCTGCTGAGATTTTTCCTTCTTATTTCCTGTCATTTTGGCGAACGGTTCGGCCAATATTAATTTCAAATCCCATTTTCAGGTTTATTTTTTGGGTTTTTCCCACGTGAACGCGTCCTCTCTCAGTCGAAACTATGTTTTGATGTGATAAGATTGTCGGGCACGTCTTTCTTCATAGTTTTCCTTTTTTTTGCACCTTGTTCCGATGCACGGATTTTCTGATATTAATTTTTAATTGCGTTTTTTGTCTGTTTTTTTGTGTTTTTTGCATGTGACCGCCCTTTACCCCTCCCGGAACCTCCGTCGCATATTTTCCTTGTCTTCCCCCTGCCATCCTGCCCACTTTTTTTTTAACGTCATTTTGTTTTGACGTCCGGATTGGGAGTTATTAATTTTTCTTTATTTTTATGAGTTTTTAACGCACCCCGTCCCGCGCGTGAACGCGCCCTTTTTCGATTTTACGCTTCTTAACGCGCCCCAGTCGCATCCGCGTGCCTCGTCCCTGTATCGGGGCGCCCTTTCACTCCCATCACGGCAAATTTTTTTACCCCCGACCCGCGCACGCGCGCGTGACAAGGGGGCACGCCTCCTTTGTGGGCATCCTGCCCACTAACCCTTACCCCATCCCCCTATGGGCACCCCCCCATGGGCCATGCCCTTCCCTCTGCCCCCCCTTGCATGGGCCCCTGCCCATTTCCACCCCCATCCCCCTATGGGCACCCCCATGGGCCCTGCCCTTTTCCACACCCTTCCCTATCCCCTTACCCTCCCCACCTTCTCTCTCCCCGACCCCTCCCCATCCCAACTGCCTCCTCTCCCTCTCTCCCTCTCCCGCTCCTTCTACATGCCCCCCCCTCCCTACCTCCATCTCCATCTCTCTCCATCTCCCTCCCTACCTCCAGCTCCATCTCTCTCCATCTTCCTCCCTCCCTCCATCTCCTTCTCTCCCCTCCTCCTCTTCTCCTTCTCCTTCCCCTCCTTCCTCTCCCTCCTGCCCTCGTCGCCCTGCAGCTCCTCCCCTCTCCTTCCCCTCCTTCCTCTCCCTCCTGCCCTTGTCGCCCCGCAGCGCCCGTAGCGCTCGCGCCCGCCTCGCCCTCCAGTCGCCTTTGCGGCCCGGCCCGCCGTCGCCCGCCTCCTCCCCCACGCCACCGTGCCGCCTGTGTGCCCGCCTCCTGCCGCCTTCCGCTTCTCCCCGCCGCCTCCCGCCTTCACTTCCCGTTCAAACTCCCTTTTCCCTCCACCCCCCCACTAACCCCCCTTCCCACCCCCATAACCCACCCCCACCTAAACCCCTATTCCCCTAGCTGACACACTTCAACACCCACCCCCCTACCCTTTTGTAAGCCCCCTGTCCTACCCCAGCAGCTCCGCAGCACCTGACCCCTCCTTAACCCCCCATCATGCAGCAACTCGCAAACAACCCCATCCAAACCTCGGTTTTCCCTCGAGACGTCGACACACGCGCAGGTGTGTACGTGGAGTGCGTGATTGAGATTGCTTGTGCGTGTTCGTGTGCAGCATCGTGAGCAGGAGATCATTCATCGGTTGCTGACACGCAGCTTATTTCTGGGTATTTTCCCAGATTTTTAATTCACAAAACCCGCAAATCCTTTAAAAAAAAAACAAAAAACAAAAACATTGAAAAATACACACAAATCATTAAAAAAACACTTTAAATTCTGAAAAAATTACAGAAAAATCTAAGACACTTTCCTACTATTTCTGCAACCCATGGCCATATTTTTCTACAACTGTAAATTTCAGAAAAAATATTTTTGCCCATTTTAAAATTCCAAAATCTTTTAAAAAATACCCAAACAATTTGAAAAAATCATTAAAACTGCTAAAAAATGACAAATTAATTTCTGAAAAAATTTTAACACTTCTCTTAACATTTTTATTTATTTTTGGCATATTTTTTTCAACTGTCATAATATTTTATTTTCCACCTAAATTCCTTAAAAATACAAAAAAATAATAAAAACATTCTTTTTCATTCCACACACCAATTAAACATCTAGAAAAACCATCCAGATATTTTTGGATTGAGGAGAGCGCATTCTTTGCATTTCCATACACCCACTACCAAGTATTTCCCTTTTATTTGTTATTTTTTCAGCTATCCCAAAACCCACGGTTAATATACAAATAAAAAACAAACAAGAACAAACACAAACCCACAAACAACCAAACAAATAATAAAAAATGAACCCTCAACACCACCATGGCACGGGCATTCGCGCTAAACACACCATTTTTTAAAATAAAAATAAACCCCTCGTTCACTTAGCACGCGCTAAGTGCGCTAAAGAGGCACTTTAATTTTTAATTAAAATGAACCAACCGTCACAAGGGCACGCGCTGGCAAAAAACCACTCCACATCACCTTAATTTGTAATCAATGAACTTGCATTTAGAGACCCAGTCTGGGTATTAAAGTCCGGGATTCGAATTAAAGCACCGTTTTCACTTAATAATTGGTAATTAAATTTTTAAGGAGTCGCCGTTTTCTTACTAAGGTTTATCACTTAATAAAACTTCACCCATTTCTTAATAATTTATTAAAATGAACCTTTTATTAAATTAATTTTCCCCTCACTGCACTTAATTCCCCTTTTTAACGAACCCGGTTTCGTGGGATGGGTATGCGCAGTCATTAGCGTTATTTCCATGGTCAAACACTGGTCAATCAAAGATGTGGTCTTGATGTGTGTAGGTTGTTGTGATGTTTTGGTTCCGCTTCTTTATTACGGTTAAGGGTACTGTGTGTAGTTTTTTTTCTTTTATTACCTGATACGGGGTTCTGAGTGTTTGTATGATGCATCGCATGAAGCTTTCGGTCGCATATGTCTCAAGGTCATGTCGAATTTTTTCTAGGCTATGGTTTGCTTGGGGTTAGTTGGTCGAGTCACGTTTTATTATTTTGGTTGTTCTCTTATCCTTGGTTTTTTGTCTGTTGCTTTGCAGGCATTCTCCTTGATTGTCTGTGTTTGTGGTGTGTGTGTAACTATCTAAATGGCGCCTTCTCATGCTCCTCCTATCCAGTATGTCCCACTAGTTAGTAGGGATTACTCTTCCCTACTCACTTTTGAGCCTCTCACGAAGGCGGGACTCGCTGCTTTTGCGGCTATTTCCTTTCCATTGCTTCCTAAGGATCCATCGTTATGTGATGAGTTTTTGGCCTCCTATAGCAAGAAGTCGGGACTGGTCCAGGGAATTTCTATGACTTTGACACCTTGAGACTTAGGGAAGGCTCTGTCTCTTCCCTTCAAAGGTGAACCCTTTGTTACCACCCGTCAGCTTTTCTCTAATGACGAGATTCTGAAGCTATTACAAAAGCAGACAAGGGAATTGTTGGATGTTAAGAAGGTGATAAACTCTTCAGGAGTTTCCTTTTCCATGATCACTGATCCCGTATGGAAGATGGTCTGTCAGTTTCTCCAGAACAGGTTTATGCCTGCCAAAACGCCATCCCAGTACTTGTCCAAAGAGATTTTCACAGCTTCCAGGATGGTGTTGAAAGGAGTTGCTATTGATTGGAGCACTTACCTCGTCACTAAAATGGATCAATATTTCGTCAAAGTCACCAGGGGTAATGTTACCAATGTCACATATGGATCATACTTGTCTGCCTTCTTAACCTATTCAGGTTTACAGAAGAGTGTGCCTCCACCTCCTCCATCAGATCCAGTACCTCCTCCTCCACCTTCAGATGAGTCAGAACCCATTGATATAGAGGATGATGATTCTCCACCTCCCGTGGTCATCCAGCGCAAACGCTTGAAGCGGGTAGCGGATAAAGCGCCTTCAGTACTTCCTTCAGTGCCCATTCTTGCTACCTCTAGCAGTGATCTCCCTGGGTATCTCACTTGTAATAACCTGTTCAGAGCACATCGCGAAGGATCATTGGACATATCAGTTCCCTCACTGAACAGTCTAGTCTCAGGAGATGCAATTTCTTTCCTTTGTAAAGATATTCAGAGTTCCATTGAATTGTTAGTGACAGCTTTTGTTCAACAGTTGTACGCGTCCTTTTATGAAGAACTCATGCAGTCTAAGGACCAGTTGCATAAGGCAACATCCGAGTTAGCCTCTGCTAAGGATACCCTAGCAGATTTGTTTAAGCAGATGGAACAACAAACCCAACTGGTTGCCACCCAACGAGATGAGATCTCTTCTTTGAAGATCCAGTACTAGAGGCTCAATCAGAGGTTACTAGCCTTTCAGAGGAGAAGGAGAGGATGTCCAGAGAAGCGCAGGAGTTCCAAACTCTCTTAGATGACAAACTTTCAGCTTTACAGACTGCTAATGACACAGTGGCATCCCAAGCCTCCCAAATCAAGCAATTGCAAGATCAACTGGCAAAGTCACGGTCTGTTCCTCCAAGCCCTGATGTTCCCTTGATCCCTTCTCTTTCACAGCAAGACTTGGCTGCTCTTCAGAGACAGGCTACCTTGTGTTCTCTATTCCAAGATAAAGTGGAAAGATTGCAATTCAGAATGGACTTGTTATGGTCTACATTTGAGCAATTTCAGGAATATGTTCCACCAGACCATTCTTTCTTTGTCCACTACCAATTACAGAAGTTGGCCTTCTACATGAAGCTTTCCACGATGGATTTACCTCTTCCAAAGGATGGATGGAGTGGGGCTTGGTCTGCTGAGTTGTTGACAGAGGTGGTGAGGATGGTGTTTGAACATTCTGTCACGACAGATACCATGTTGATGTCATACATGTATCTACGAGGAGACTTGTTAATTCCAGATGAGGTGGATATGGCATGGTATGTGGGAGACGTGGTTCTACAAGCTGTCTTGTATGTCAACCATTTGGAGTTGCACATAGCTGACATGTTCCAGAGTTACTTCTCCAAAGTGGTTGATTGTCATGATAATTCCTAGCATACCATGATTGATTCTGTGATCTTGAATCAAAGACAGAACACAGCTCCTACCTATGCCCAGAGTACTAATCAACTGAGGCTGGATCTCTTAGCCTATCTTTCAAAACATAATCCGTTTGATTCTACCTTCTTTGATGCCTATCATAGAAGATCTCTCTTAGGACCTTATGTTCCTACCCTCCTATATTACCAACAAATGGCTCACCGATATGATCTATATCTTTCCCTTTGTCAATCTAATTCCACAACTATTTTACCCCTTCTTTTTCAACCTTCATCTTTCCCTCAAATTCCCATTTTTACATACTGTTCCTTTATTGAGGATAGAGTATTTTCCCCTTCTCCACCCTCTCCTTCTCCATCCATTCATGTACCTTCCACATTTCCTATTTATCAGTTAACACCCTTCTTAAGTGATTCCCTACAAATTTCTGCCACTCCTTCTTTAAACTTTTCTTCCCTTTATGATTTTCCCTATCCCTTACTTCATCCACTTTTCCTTATTCCACTTCCCTCTCCTCACACTTCTATATCTGAACCACCTCAGTTGGTTAGTGACTATGACCGGTTTGATCATTAGATTTCTAGAAGAAGGGGATGGAGCTCGAATGATTCCCTTATAGGACCTCAGATCAATTGGCCAGTAATTCTAGGAGAATGGAGAGCTGCCAGTCAAGCTTATCAGAACTATATTCATTTTGCTTAGCAGTATTCACAGTCTGCAGATCCTTCAGTGAGATTAACTGCTCACTTTGCTTGGTACTTGGCGTATATGCATAGGCACTCTCATAATGATTCCAAGCCTATTCCAAAGTTGTGCATGAATGTCAATGTGAGCATTGATTCTCAGCAGCTGGATATATTGTATTTTCATGCCCTTTGTTTGCCTAGCAGATACCTTGTCCTGTTGGAAAGGATGTGATGTCTTCAGTTTTTTCAAAATCCTCCCAAAACATTTGTAGATGAATCCTTGTCTATGGATCGTTTCTGAAATCATCAATCTTTCAAGAGGGATCATCTTCATTGATACCTTTCCAATGTATGGTGGATGCTTTTTAATGAAAATCTCTGTTTTTGGAGGAGTCATTCAGATGGTTGTGTTGTGTGTAGTGTTTGTGTTGTGGGTTAATTTATGTAAAAAGAACGTGGTGGTTTCCTATTGGATTGGATTTCGTGTGTGAGCTACATTTTGGAGAATTGTGGTGATGGGGTCGTGGTTGTAGAGTTGAAGCTGATGCTGATGAAGAAGAAGAAAACTCTTATATCCTTTACAAGTTTGTTGTGATTTTCTAGTTTGATAAGAAGTGTTAATGTATAAAGAGTTTTCCTTTCGTTGTATTTTTATATCAGATACAGGTGATAAGTTCAGGTTGTGGTGTGATAGATTATTTTTGAAGCGATATTGAAGATCAAAGTTGCGATTTTAAATGCACTTGTATTCCCTTTTTCCTGGGTCGCGAGGACGCTTCCTTATTAAGTGTGGGGATATGTTGAGTGTTGAAATGACTTGTTTTTTGGCTGATTTTTGTTGTTTTTGAGAGCTAAATGGTTGATTTTATGAGATGATTGATTGGTTTGGAAGTGGTTTGAGAGTGTTTTGGATGATATTGATTGTGTTTTGGAATTCCATGATGTTTATTAGTGGAGATATGAGGTTCTGTGATGTTCTGATTGGTTCTGTATAGCTTCTGTTTTGTTCTGATTGTCTTCTGTAAGGAGGGATGGAGTATTGATTGATAAAGATTGAGATCTTGTGAAAGCTTATTGAATAGTTTTTGAGAGTTTGGAATGGTTTTAGTATGAGTTATGAGGTTTTGATGACCTTCTGTGACCTTCTGTAACCTTCTGTAGGTCTTCTGTAGAGCTTCTATCTCTGTTCTATTCTGTATTGTAGCTGTTTTGGTACTATTCTGTGACTGTTCTGTATGCTTCTGTATGTGTTCTGATGAATGAGAGTGTATCTTGGGAAAGTTTTCTAGCCTTGGAAAGAGGTGAATACAAGTGCAAAAGAGCTGAAAGAAGTGAAAGAAGTAGCTGCTGAAGACTCAAGTGAAGACTAGAGTGAAGTGACAGTAGTGAGCTATGAAAGGACACTGTAGTGGCTCTGGTGACTCTTCATATTAGACATACCTCTTGGGAGGGGTATCCATGACCTAAGAGGGATTATTGAGAGTGATTTTGAGAGATGATAGTGAGGATATGATGTATTATTGATGGAGAGAGAGAGAAAGAGTCAGAGATAGCCAATTCTACTGAAACAGAGTGATTGTATATGAGAGATTGAGAGAGAAGACTATGAAGACATTGAAAATGAATACTATGTGATGTATTTCCATTCAAAGATGGTGTATTTCTTTGCTTCCTTTGTTGTATTGATGGATTTTATGAAGATATTGGAGAATATGGCTGATTCTTTCAAATCCGTGGGAGATCTACATGATGCTGCATGAAGATTTGTTGTGCCTGGTGTTCTTTTCTTCATTGTGATCATATGAAACATAATAAAAAAGCTTGTTGATGTTACAAGATAGATTTTCTTGCAAGAGAATTCCCTTTTCCTTGGTGTTCCTCTTGGGGCTCCACCATAGCTGAATGTAACACATTCTTATTCTCCCCAAATTGATGTATCAGCTTGTTCCATTTTCCCAAGAATGATTGTACTCAAAAGGGCTATGCCCATATGAATGAAATAGACTTTTTTAAATCAATAATTTCTTGACTGTTAGTATTGATAATGAAGTTAAGTGATTAGGTCACTTAGATAAAAGCTGAACTGGACATGTAACGAGAGAAACGTTTAGCAAGTTTTTAATGTAAAGAATTTTCAATGCCCAGGCACAACCTCAAGTGCAGATCCCTAGTCCCGACCCCTACACCAAGTAGGGCTGTAACTCAGGAGAAGAAGTTTCTTCTCAAGCAAATCAAGCCACCAGAATTTGATGGCAAGGGGAGGACCATCCAAACTAATGCCGAGATCTGGATTGAATCCATGGAGGATTACTTTGAAGTGGCAGGTATTGCACCCACCAACCAAGGAATGCTCGCCAAGCTGAAGCCTACCGGCAAAGCAAGGCTTTGGTGGAAGCAATGGTGTAGAGACCAAGGGATCTCAGAAGGGTCAGTTACTTGGAAGAAGCTAAAAAGAGCTGTGTGAGGAAGATATCTATCACCTGTCTATCGCATGCAGAAGATGAACGAGTTCTATGAGCTGAAGCAGCTTGGTCTATCTCTTGATGCATACTATTCAAAGTTCTTCTCTCTTTTGAAGTATGCACCACAAATGGATATGATGCAACAGGTGTCAAAGTTTTGTGCCGGATTAAACCCACCTATAAACACCCACTTTGAATCAATGCGCCCAACAGACCTTCAAGATGCCCTCATTCGAGCTGCACCCATAATACAAGAGGTGCAGACCAAGCCACAAAATAACAAGACTTGGTCTTACAAGGATCAAAACAAAGGAGTGTATAGGTCCCAGGCGAAGAGAGCGCAAGGTCAAAACTAGGGGCAAAGGAAGAAAGCTAGGACCAACATTGTAAATAATTTCCTTCCTACTCAAGGTAATGGCTGCAATCTCCGTTGGTTCCATTGCAATGAGCCTGGTCATTTCAAAAGGCAATTCCTAAGCTTAACAGAGGACAACGTCAAGGACCATCCCAGGGAACCATCCGTGGCCAAGGAGCCACCACCCGGGCTAGAGAGAGGACCGCCAGTGTTGCCGACAAGGAGTTCGATGATGAAGAAGACCCAACCATGGAAGCTGACTTTAAGAGGGCAATAGTCCATGCCACTCTTCACAAGAAAGGCCCAAATTGCCAATTCTCAGTGATTCACACTCCATAGGATTATCAAGGTAAAAGCTTTAGAACCTTGATTGATTGTGGCAGTATGCATTCCTTCATTTCACTAGTTTGTGCAAGAAGATTAGGAATAGCCACAAAAGATGCACCCACCTTGCTTGTGGAATTAGCAAATGGTCGTGAGGTCACTTGTACCAGGCAAACTGCTAAGGTGGAATTCCTACTGGGAGGAAAGTTGACTTCGGTCAGATTTAGGGTTATGAACCTAGGTATCCACGAGTGTTTGCTCGGAATGGATTGGCTTAAACCTAATGATGCCCACATTCACTGTGGAAAGGGCCAAGTTTCCTTTCGAAATTCCGAAGGGAAATTGGTCACAACTCAAGGAGAGGCTGGGAAGCCAAAAATTCAACAAGCCAAAGCATCTCGGATAATAAAAAGAGTTAGAAAGGGGCTACCTGTCTATTTGATTAAGATAAATAAGCTAGATCAGAATCAAGAGTCTAGTGAAGAACCTTCATGGCTAAAGGAGTACCCAGATGTATTTCCTGAAGAGCTGACAGAACTTTCGCCTCAAAGGGAAGTTGATCATGAAATCAAGCTAGCGCGAGGAGCTGCACCAATTGCAAAGAGACCATATAGAATGTACATTCCAGAAGTGATTGAGCTGAAGGAGCAACTCAAGAAACTATTAGATCTAGGCTACATTCGTCCAAGCAGTTCACCATGGGGAGATCCAGTGCTATTCCAAAAGAAGAAGGATGGAACGCTTCCGCTATGTATTGATTACAGAGGGTTGAATCAATCAACCATTAAGAACAAATATCCCTTTCCAAGGATAGATGAACTTGTTGACCGTCTTTAAGGTGTGAAGATCTTCTCCAAGATCAATCTCAGGTCTGGATATTATTAGATAAGGATCAAGGAAGAAGATATCTCAAAGATGACATTCAGCACAAGATATGGACACTTTGAATTCCTAGTCATGTCATTCGGGCTGACAAATGCTCTTGCTACCTTCAACAGGCCAATGCAGGATATCTTTAGGCCATATCTTGATGACTTCGTACTCATCTTCTTCGACGATACCTTAACCTACTCTAAATAGGAAGAAGATCATGAACCCCAGCTTCGCATTGTCCTTGAAATAATGAGGGCACACAAGCTTTATGCCAAAAAGAAGAAGTGTGCATTCTTCAAGCGACAGATTGAATATCTGGGATTCATTGTATCAACGGAAGGAATTTTAGTAGACTTGGCCAAGGTCAGAGATGTTTTGGAGTGGGAAACACTGACAAATGTCAAAGAAATACGTAGTTTTCTTGGATTGACAGGATGGTACATGGTCTTTATAAAAAACTATGCCTTGATTGCAGCACCTCTGACGGATCTACTGAAGAAGCAAATAGCAATTGTATGGTCAACTACTGAGCAATCTAGCTTTGATAAACTAAAGAAAAGCTTGGTATCAGCACCTATCCTGAAACTTCTGGACCTTAGCAAGGAGTTTGAAGTGATAACTGATGCTAGCACACTTGCCTTAGGATGTGTGCTTATGCAAGAAGGTCATCCTGTAGCATACTCTTTGAGGAAACTGAAGAACCATGAAAGGAACTATGCTATCCATGATCTGGAGCTATTAGCTGTCATCCATGCTCTCAAGCTTTGGAGACACTACTTACTAGGTAAAAAATTTAACTTAGTGATGGATCATAAAAGTCTTAAATGGATCTTTACCCAAAATGAGCTCAATATGAGGCAACATTGATGGATTGAAGTGCTGGAGGAATATGATTTTGAAATCAAATACCGGCCTGGAAAGGAGAATGTAGTTGCTAATGCACTCAGTCGCAAGGTATTTCTAAATTCTCTAACCTTGCAAGATCCATCAACAGCCAGATCTCTAGTCACAAAGGTATCCATGCCAAACAACCCAATACTTGAGCTAGCTAAAGAAGAGGCATGCCATGATCCAACCTATCAGAAATTGCTAAGGGACATCCCTATCAAGGATCAAGAACCAAAGCTACAAGCAAAGTATCAAGAATTCTCTATCAATAGTGGACTTGTCTACTATAGAATGAGATTATGTATACCGGCAAGCCAATCACTTAAGCAAAAAATACTTTGGGAATCTCATGACTTCCCTTTTTCAGGACATCCTGGCTATGCCAAGACTCTCAATGCAGTTAGAAAGAGCTATTATTGGGAGAGGCTTAAAGGTGACGTTCTCAAATATGTCACTAGGTGTTTGTCTTGTCAACGTATTAAGGCCGAACATGTCAAAATGCCAGGAAAATTGCAACCACTCAACATTCCCCAATTGAAATGGGAATTCATTAGTATGGATTTTGTTGCTGGTCTGCCCCAAGTTCAGGGAGGATACAACTCCATTATGGTTGTGGTTGATATGCTCACCAAGGTTGCACATCTTATTCCTATTAAGACAAACTATAAAGCCTCGGACATCGCAAGGTTATTTATCAAGGAGATATTCAAACTCATTGGGTTACCTAGAAGAATCATTAGTGATCGTGACTCTCTCTTCACATCACATTTTTGGAGGGCTATCTTCGAAGCCATTGGGTCTCAACTCTGTTTCAGTACAGCTTACCATCCCCAAACTGATGGCCAAACCAAGCGAGTCAACCAAGTTATTGAGGATATGCTAAGGGCACATTGTTGCTGCGAACCCAAAAAGTGGATTCAATATTTGCCACTTTTTGAGTTTGCCTACAATGCTTCCTACCAACAAAGCATTCAGATGACCCCTTTTCAAGCATTGTATGGGCATGATTGTCAAAGTCCTTTAAACTTTTCGGATCCAACCTTGAGGGTTGAAGCCTCAAAACAGATGCTGGAAGATATGAAAGACTAAATTAAGTCAATAAGACAAGACATCCAAGACGCCAAGGATAGACAGAAGGCTTACGCGAATTTGAAACGTCAAGATAGATCCTTCATTGAAGGTGGCATGGTCTTCATTCGCGTATGCCCAAAGAAGAGCTCCCTATCCTTAGGTGAATACAAAACGTTAATTCCAAGGTATTGTGGACCTTACAAGATTGTCAAGTGCTTAGGGCCTAATGCTTACAGACTTCAACTCCTTGAGAACCTAAAAGTTCATAATGTATTCCATATCAGTCTACTGAAAAAGTATGTACCTAACCCAAATCACCTACTTGATGATCAACAAGTTGTAATGCCTAGCCAAGGAGTCCTTGAGCTACGGCCTGACAGGATCTTAGATGTTAGGGAGAGGCATTTGAGATCCAGAACCTTGAGAGAATACCTCCTCTAGTGGAAAGATTATCCCAAAGAGAATGCCACTTGGAAGGATGAAAGTACTCTCAACCAACAATACCCCCCAACCCCAGTTCTTCTCGAGATGAGGACATCTCAATTCCTCTAAGGGGGAGAGAATGTAATATTTTTGTATGAAATATTAATGAATTTTGACCACTACACGCCCCGCACAAGAGAAGCTTAAAATAATCTCCTCGCGACTATAAGAACCCTGGGCTAAATGCTCCATCCTCATGCATTAATAAACTCCACCTGCATGGTGCATAAGAGGCCGCGGCTTGAAAACTGCAAACCCACATGAGAACACCTCTTCTAGAGGGAAAAATGGATAAATGGTTAGAATTTTGGAATTTTTTAAAAATTAATTACCCTCTCCCCTCAGCGAATGCATGGCATGGGGGAGAGGGAGTGTGAGAGGAATGGCGTAGTGGTGGAGTGCATGGGGGAAGGGAGGAGGCATGCAAGCCATCCACGTGGTGCCTATCTCTCCCCGCTCCTTAGCCTATATAAACTCCCCCTTGGAGCTTGGGGGAGGGGAGGGAGCGCCGTGCTGACAGGGGAGAGAAGGAGGAATCAGACATCATACTGTAGCTCGCCATCGCCGCAATGCTGCGCCACGTAGTCTGCTCAGGCTGCCGCCTCACCTCCACCTGCACTACCATCATCACAATCATCATCATCTTCATCTCCCTCAATCGTTACCTTCATCTCTCCTCCCCAATCATTTCCACCCCACTCCACGTTACGTTTCTGAAACAGAAGTATAGAAGCTTCTAAAGTTAGGCTTCCATAAGCCTTATGCACACGGCCTTTCCCAGATTTTTATAACCACTCCTTGTAAGGATAATTTCTGCGCAAGGGAGGGAGTAGGCAGGTTTTGAGACTGCTTTGCCAAAGGCTGGAGGAAGTTCATAGATCGGATAAAGGCAAGAACGAGTTGCGGAGTCAAGAGTCTACATCATCAATGGCCCCCAAACAAAAGACGCAAAGTGCTCACATAGGAGCCTTCAACCCAAGCTTACACGTGGACATCACTGTGAGTCCTCATACCCAGGTTCTTAGAAGTTTAATTCCGTAAAAAAGGAATGCATTGGGCATATTTAATTTTCATGGGGAATTTATGAATGCAAATTACTCATTCGTCTTACGAGTTTTAGTTGCATGTTGCACTTTGCTTGCATTTCCAAAGTTGCAATCCTAAACGCATATTGCATAGATTTAAAAAAAGATGGAATCGCTTAAATGCATCCTTGTTTTCCTCGCAAGAAAGAACAAGCACATAATGCATTTAGGCAATGATTTCGTAGATGTGATTTGTAGGAAATAATCATTGACGTCCAGAAAATTGTTGTCCAAGTAGTTGCATTGCATGAAAGGGATTTATGTACCATGCATATTACATGAAATCTTAATTGCATCCTAGGTTCGCTAAGTGCTGAAGAACAAATTAAATCAATAATGGTTCCATATCATTCATGCACGAACTTTGTTTATCAAAGTTGGATTTGGGAATGGATGAAATCTCATATTAAAGCTAGAATTCAATTGCATTAAACGAAAGGTTTATAGGCATAGTTCTTGATGTAAATCTATGTAGGTTTTATGCGAGTTATCCCCCAAATTGTCAATCATTGTGATTTTAGCAAGGAAAAGGAATAGTCATTGCAAACCTATAGTTGCATAGAAGGAAAAGTCTATGATTCACATACTTGCACACGGAATATTGAATCATGAATTTATTTATGTACATCTCTTACGGAAAGTATTTACATCTCTTCTAAGTAAATATCACCTCTTGTCGCAATACAATTTTAGATAGATTAGGTAATCTTCTTGCAATGGTGTAACTCAAACCATGATCACCTCAATGCGCTAGGTAGAGTTTAGTACACTAAAAATTTTGCCTAGTATCGCACTAGGGATGACAAGTCAAGACTTCCAATTTCCAATTTCCAAGGATCCTACCCACATTCATGGAATGTTAGGGTTAGTAAAAATGAAAGAACGATCTAGGATTTTTACCCTAAAAATCAATTAGCCAAAGACTAAACGTTCGATTGCGTTTAGAAACCCTAGGGCCAAACGTTGTCGGCCTACTATGGTTAGGGTTGGGTTGGGTCAAGAGGACTCCCAAACCCTACATCTTGACCAAATGAATTTCTTGACCAAGGAGCGTGGTTTGATGGGAGAAATGATCCCACAAGTTAGGTGCGACACTTGTCCCGTACAACAAGTTGCAACGTCGCATGGCTTTGTGTTTAAATCACAAGATAGATTTGCCACTCCTTGGAACAAGGTTGGCAGGTTCTAGTGCGAGTCTAATTTGCAAGAAGATGAATAGACATCCTGCTAGATAACCCTTCTTTGGACCGGTTTGCCAAGTTAGGGAAGTTATGTATTGCCTAGCAAAAGCAATTGCCCAATCAAGTTAGGGCGATCAGGTTATCCAGGAATTATTGTCCCTAATGTAAGGAAACTAAAGTAATTGTTGATTGGGTTAACAGGGTATAAACCCTAACCCAAGGATAAAAGAGTAAACAAGCAATGAAACCCTTGGAGATCTTGCCAAGTCGCAATTTATCCCGGATCGAATGCTAGATGCATTTGGAGACAAGGAATATACCTTAGTAGTTTGCCAAACAAACGACCACTGGATTGATTGTGTTTGTACAATTAGGAGCACAGTTTGTTCTTCTTTGCTCAAGGAACTAAAGATGGAAAAATAATTAATGCTTCAGGTTGAAGGCATGGAGGGAGAGGCAGCATCAGTTATCCCCAACTGTCTGCCTGACCCTATCGAAGGGGGTTGTTATCCACGCTAAGTACGTGGACTGAACCCCCCGCAAGAGGTCTCTCTGTGGTGCTACTTGGAGCAGGAGGACGCTTGTGTGCCAGGGGGGCTCTGATCGTAAATCCCTTGCCTCCGGGTCCTGCACAAGAGGCCGACGTGACTCGAGATTGGATCTCGAGGCCCACATACTAGTCTACAAGTGGAAACTTGGATTAGTAATCCCTGAGGACTATTGGATTGCCTTCGAGCGGATTATGGATTACCTTTGGGTGGATTATGGATTGCCTTCGGGCGGATTATGGATTAGCCTACGGGCTGGATTATATGATGTATTCCACCAAAGACTAATAAATAAGATCAATCATTGAAAAGGAACTTGTTTGATAATGTTTTTCCATGTCAGTGCTTAAGTTACATAAAGGAACCAATGAATAATTGGCTAATTAAGGAAGCTGTTTTTGCGTGTCAAACTAAATGTGGTAGGTAATTAGAAAACTAAAGCAACCCTAAGGAAAGTGCGGTGGATGTGGCCATGGGTCTGTCCTATGGAAGGGTGGTCCCGGTTGGCCCGGAACTTTTCTCAAAGAAGTTGACAACAAGGTAACAATGACTTAGAATCTAGGAAGTTAGAGTCCCGATTTGTGTTGTTTTAGGGAAATGGAATGGGACTATGCCTTATGGACAGAGAGGTCGAGCTTTTCATCCCTCTCGTTTCCCATTCTCCTTGAACCAAGTGTAGCATGAATCTGCTTTGACCCTGACGTTTCTTCGTAAAGTAGTTTGCCTGGGGATCTTGCCTGGGGTTCGACGCTAGTTACTCTCTAGGAACTTGACCATTAGGAAAACCCTAATTCAGGTCAGTCCTAAGTGGGAACGGCCGGAATGCTTTTGCTACGTGGCAGACTCGGGAAGACCTAGATCGCAAACCCCGAGACATTCCATGGAAGTTCCATGCGGTGCTTTCTCGGCTCTCTTCCTGATGGGCTGCTAAGACATGTCCTATGTGTGAACAGGTGGACACGTTACATAGCGGCTCTATTTTGACCTTGGAATTGCCCCTGGCGATGCCCTCTGCTAAGCTTGGGACACTCCCTCTTGAAGTGTCCAGGCTCGTTGCAATGGAAGCAACGTGGGTTGCGATCATTGCTTTGTGTTGGAACAAAGTTGTTGGCAGCATTGACTCTAGCTTTCTTTCTTTGGCCCTGATTCTGACCCTGTGCTCTCTTAGTCTGAGCCTTAGACATGCCCTTATTTTGATCCTTGTAAGGTCAAATCCTATTGTTCCTTGGCTTGGTCTGCATCTCCTGTATTATTGGAGCAGCTTGAATGAGTGCATCTTGTAGGTCCGTTGGGCGCATTGATTCCAATAGAGTGTTTATGGGTGGATTCAAACCAATATAAAATTTTGACACCTGTTGTGTCATATCCATTGGAGGTGCATACTTTAGGATTGAGAGGAACTTTGAATAATATGCTTTAAGGGATAATCCTAGCTACTTCAAGTCATAGAATTCATTCATCTTTTGTGTGCGGTAGGCAGGTGGCAAATACCTCCCTCGCACGGCTTCCTTAAGCTTATCCCAAGTGACTGTCCCCTCCAAGATTGCTTGGTCTCTGTACCACTATTTCCACCAAAGTCTCGCCTTGCCTGTTAGCTTAAGTTTGGCGAGCATGGCTTGGCTAGCAAGTGTAGTTCCTGCTGCCTCAAAATAGTCCTCCATGGACTCAATCCAAATCTCGGTGTCGGCTTGAATAGTCCTTCCCTTGCATTCAAACTTGGATGGCTTAATTTGTTTGAGAAGGAATTTCTTCTCTTGAGCCACAGCTGGACTTAGTGTAGGAGTCAGATTTGGAACCTGCGCTTGGGGTCTCATCTAAACAATAAGATTCTTTATGTTAACATCTTATCATACGTTCTCATATTACATTAATATGACTAGCACAGCTTTTTAGCTAAGTGATTTAATCACTTAACACCTTAGTTAACATTTATGATCAAGATAGACAATTGTAAAAAGTCTTATTTATTCATGAAGACATAACCCTTTGAGCACATTTATTTTGGATAAATAGGATGCTGATTGATACATCAGCTTGGGGAAAATAGGATTGTGTTACAATCAGCTACGGGGATAAAATAATAATATGGAGTGGGGTCATGGATTTTCAAGAAACGGTAAGTCATAGGAAGCTTGGGGTGTCCCTTCCTTTGATACCCGTTCTTCTCATAGCACCCTAACACTTTGATTCTGTCAGCAGAGATTACTTGGGTCACTTCTTCAAAGACATACTTGTTCTGCTTGACTTGCAAACCGCTATCATGCAAAGTTGCATTTACGCGAGCTTTGACAAAGATGAATAGCTTCACGATCTTTAAATCCTCCATCCACTTGATTCTTGGTCTGAAGGTATGCGAGTCGGTGGGCTGCTATGTAGTATATTCCTGAGTCTCCCGTCCATCTCGGCTCCTCATACAGGGGTGAAGGATTATAGATGCAGTCTAGAATATTCATCATACTAAGCCTCTAACGATAATTCTAAGCATGCATTGCAGTCATGAACATGACCTGGAACACCAATAACTTTCTCCATGCTTCATGACTCTGCAACCCAGCATCCTTAAGTGAGTAAAGAAATGTTCTCAACACAAAACAATGCTCTATTCTACTCACCCTCCCATGTTTATCCCCTTATTCCCTTTATTTTTCTCCATTAAGTTCCCTTATAATCTTTAGATCTCGTTGGTTCGCTCTGATACCAAATATAACATGTCCGCTTGTCCACTTGCGGGACACGTCTTAACAGCCCATCAGGAAGAGAGTCTAGAAAGTGCCACTTGGCACTCGCAAGGAATGTCACAGGGTTTGCGATCTAGGTCTTCCTGAGTCTGCCTTGAAGCGAAAGTATCCGGCCATTCCCACTTAGGACCAACTTGAAGTCAAGGTTTTTTTCCTATCAGCCAAGTCTCCATGAAGTAGCTAGCGTCGAGCTCCAGATGAACCACTTTGCGTAGGAACAACAGAGTCGAAGAGGATTTATGCTGCACTTGGTTCATGGAGAATGGAAAATGAGAGGGATGAGAACCTCAACCTTTCTGCCCATAAGGCATAGTCCCATTTCGCTCCCCTAAAACATCATAAATCGGGACTCTAACTCTACTGACTCTAGGTCTTCACAGTTTCATTATCACGTCTTTTGAGAAAAGTTCCCAGCTAACCGGGACCACCGTTCCATAGTATGGACCCAAGTCACATCCACCGCACTTTCCTCGGGTTGCTTAGTTATCTAATTATCTACCACATTATGTTTGACATGTAGAAGTAGTTTCCTTAACTAACCAATTTAAACATAGGTTCCTTCACGTAACTTAGGTAGTGATATAAAAAAACAATGTCATAATCTTGGAATACATCAAGTATCTTGCCCGAAGGTTATCCCAGCAATCATCAGGATTGCTGCTCCAAGTTTCACCCGTAGACTAGTACACAGACCTTGAGATCCCATCTCATGAGTCACGTTGGCCTCTTGTGTGGGATTCGGAGGCAAGGAATTTACAGCAAGAGCCTCCCCTGGCACCCAAGTGTCCTCCCGCTCCAAGAAACACCCACAGAGAGACCTCTCGTGGCAGATTCGGTCCATGTACCCGGCACAGCTAACAACCCCCTTGGATAGGGCCAGGTAGGCAATCGGAGGTAACTGAACGTGCCTCTCCCTCCAGGCTATTAACCTGAAGCATTAAGTGTTTGGCCTTGAATTAGTTCCTTGAGCAAAGAAGTTCAAACAATGTACCTAAGTGTACAATCACGATCATTTTTGTGGTCATTTGTACGACCAACTGCTAAGTTGCGATTCCTTGTTCCTGAATGCTCCCAGCATTCGATCCTCGATTGTTCACAACTTGGTGAGATTCCAGGGGCTTGGCAAGTTAGGTTGCCTGTTTACCCTTTTTCCTTGGGTTAGGGTTTATACCCTACTGACCCCAATTATCATTACCTTAGGTCTCCTTGTACTATAGTCAAGTAGATCTTGGACGACCCCGTCGTCCTTGGTTGGTCAATTTGCTTCTTGGAATTTCACAATTTCCCTAAGTTTGACAAATTAGTCCCCAAGAGAGAGAGAGTTGTAGTAGGCTGACTACTCGACTCTTAATGAATCTAACTTGTAATTAGATCTCACCTTCCTTGGCCCAAGATGTAGCAGTAGCATCTTATGATTTAGTTGCAATATCATATGACCTTGCAGACTTGTTGCATGAGATAGGTAGCAATATCTATCTTGAGGAATTACATCTCCTATCATATGGAATTATTTGATTAAGAATACCTTTGATCAAGGTATAGGATTTGGGAGTTCCATGGATCCCAATCCAAAACACTAGTCTTGCTAGGCTGAAGATTGATTTGGCTCTATGATTTCTTGTGAGATCTTAACGTTTGGACCTTCGATCTTTAAGATGAGAACCCTAAGATCACATCCTTTTCCCTTATGGACTACTTGTCCCTAGTAAGATTGTCTAATCAAATAATCCGATGATTGTCTGGAATTATCCTCTCCAAATGTCTAAGGCGTAGGCCTTGATCGATAATCCAACCTAGAGTTTAACCTATATGCGAGATGCAATTGGATCATTATTGCATAAGTGCATCTTTTAACACATGAACCATATATCTCAAAATGCAACAACCTTTCATCATGATGGCATGAGAAATATAAGTACCTTGTCATGCAATTTCAAACTTTTCCGAACATTCCTATGATCTTTTTAAAACAAAGCGTTCTAATAATGCAATTAAGTTTTCCCTATGCGAATTTATACTTAATGCTGGAACCTGAACATCCGCCGCAGGAGGGGTATTATTGATTCCTGCGCTTCGGGTGGGGACTCCTACATATGCTCCTCTTACTCCCGCACGTGCTCCTCTTATGTGGTGCTTTCGGGCCATCACTATTGGGATTTGGGAATAAGTTGGGCAGGTGGAGGGCGTGCTGAAATTTTCTGCAAGTTGGCAGTCCTTCCTTCCTGCAAGGGAACTCCCTTCACAAACGAATTGTGTCCTTCACAGGATCTACGGCGGGTGAAGCACCCCTAAGAAGCTTTTAGTGGAAGCTTTCTAAGAAGCTTCTTTAATTTCTTCCTTTCTGTCAGTCGGGCTTGACAGCATCTCCTCCTCCTCTATCGCGCTACAAATGGTGGTGATGATGAAAATGATGGTGATGAAGGTATGTGGCGGTGTCCGGCAGCCTGGCGGCATGTCAGGCGGTGTAGGGGGTGCGTGGCATGTCAGGCAAAGTAGGGGGTGGCATTGGAGACGACCCTCCAGAGGGGGGGGCTCCCCTTATATAGTTGGGGGGTGGTTCATGGGTGGGGGAGATGGCCATTTGGCAGGCTGCCACCCCACACCTGGGGGGTGCATGCCCCCTCTCCCACTCTTACTCCCTCTCTCTCTCTCTCTCCTCAACATGCTATCGGCAGGGGGAGAGAGAGAGGTAAAAAAATTTTGAACTAATTTTAAAATTTTGAAAAGGGGGGGTTCTTATGGGAGAGGCATGAGAAATGTTACAGATGTTTTATTATAGATGCATTGATTGATGGTGGATCATCAATAAATATAATGAAGGATGTGACAATGAAGAATCTAGGCATGCGCAACATGCAATCTACACATTAGCTTATTAGACTAGTAGACTAGATTAGAATTAAGCCTTTGGGCATTCTCCCATATGTGGAGAAAAATCTCACAAGAAGAGACTATTGATTGACCTATTTGGTGGTGAAACCTAATTCCTATAGGACCTCATATCATTTTCTCTTGGTGGGAAGACCATGGCTTTTAAAAGTAAGAGCATGAATCAATTGGTTACCCTAACCCTAGGTAGAGGATCCAAAAATGTGATAGTTAAGTTGTATGGCTCACAAAAAGGTAATGGATTCACATCTATTGAAGTCTTAACAGACTCCTTCAATGAAGTCATAGATGGTACACTAGCAAATGAAGTAGGTATCAAGCAGATCTTTCCCAAGAAAACAAAGGCATGATCCCTAATAGTAGGCACTGTAAGCCAACTCCCAAAAGAAGAAAAGTCCTTATCAATGGTTGAATATCTTGTGTTGGTTCCAAAAATGAATGCTAAAATTACCTCTAATAATGAGATAGAATCATGGATGTACTGTTCTCCCTGCTATATGGCCACAGTAGATCCAAAGATAGAGAGATAGAAGAAAAAGATATTATAGAGAGTCTATTTTTCTCCTAAAGAGCCCCTACAGAGGTAGAGCTAGAGTCTGAAGAGGTCAAAGATAAAAGTTAAGATGAAGATTACAAAAGAGAGGTGGAGGAATCTATTCATCTTGAAGAGGATCCCAACAAGGAGGATGTCGCAAAGGCTTCAAAAGTTGAAGATCCTATAATGTGGGAGAGAATGTGTAATATTTATGTTGAAAAATATTACTAGCCCACGTATCATGACTCTCCACTGGCCAAATGGGACCCAGTTTTAAAAACCCGCATAACCGCAGGTGAACATACTCTTGGGAGGAGGTCAAAAGGATAATAATAGATTTATTGCAAGGTTTTTTATTATTTAACCTCCCCCAATCGATGCGTGGCTGAGGGAAGGGAATGGGCTATTTTCAGCAATGGGGGAGGTGGAAGGAAAGAACCCATGTAGGGCGGCCACATAGGGGGGGAGGTCCTCTCTCCCCCCAAACTATATAAACCCCTTTGGTAAAGGGGGGGAGTAAGGGAGCATGAGGGGAGTCGTGAGATAGGTGTGAGAAAAGAAGGCTGTGCCATTGCAGGCGTGGACGAGGAAGAAGCTCCCTGATAGAGTGCCATGTTGTGCCATGTGGAGGAAGAAAGAAATAAGCCCCGCTGTGCTAGCTGCCGCCGTATTTTAGGAGCTGCCAGCAGCTGATAGAACGCCACCGCCTAGTTGCCAAACTGAACTGCTGCCACCATTCCACCTCCTGCCTGCCATCAAGTCTCTGATTCCCTTCTTCTTCCATGTGACCATCATACGTTCCTAGAAGCTTCCAAGAAGCTTCTTGGAAGCTTCTAAGGAGGCTTCTTAAAGCCCCCCCTTCCCGTGGATTCCCCACACAAGTTCTTTAAAGCCATTTTTACCCCTTCCCGTGGATTCCCCACACAAGTCCTTTAAAGCCATTTTTACCCCTTCCGTGGATCCACCACAAGCAAAAATCTTTTTCCCCAGTTGTAAAGTCCTACCCATGGAGACCCTATTAAGTCTATTGTAACGTGGGATTTAAAGCCTTTTCCATTGCATCTGTCACAAGCCTAATTTCCTTGCCGGGTTTAAGGGATTTCCCATTGAACCCTCCTAAAGATAACTTTTCTTCCCTTCGAGCTTCGAGGAGGAAGCCTATAGTGCTTCTCCATTAGATCCTCAAATAAGCCATCCCGGTTTTGAAGGAGAGGGAGCTACAAAGCCCTTCTCACTCGATCTTCCCCATAAGGCCATTGGAGAGGATTTCCTTAAACTCCCAAGATTTTTAAAGAAAAAAGGCCCAAGCTCTGAAACCTAAGGCCTTCCAAAGCCCAATTCCGCAAGAGGGTACTTCGGTTAAGGAAGTCGTGCCTCAAAGGGAATTGCACGTACAAGGGAGACGGGCCAAGATCATAAGACTGTGGCCAAGGCAAGAAGGACAAATTCACAATGGCCCCTAAAAAGGCACGAGGCGCAACCACAGGAGGATCATCTCCTAACATTCATGTGGACATTTCACCAAACCCACAAGTCCACGTTTTCTTCCTATTTTTGATTTACATCGAAATATTGCAATTATGCACGGTTAATTCATGGAAGTAAGATGCACTTTCACGATTGAAATACATTGGCTATTTTAAAGGAAATAACTCACGATTGAAGAATCAATCATTCGTATTTTTCAATGAAACAAAGGAAAAAAGAACATGAGATGTCTATGCATTCTTAGCAAGTTGTTTTTATGCATTGCAAAGTAACGAATCTAGATCAACCAATGACCATCATTACAAAGTTGAAATTATTGTAGTACATTTCGCTTATACATGGAAAGATTTAATCGCATGTCACATTATTACACATCTTTTTCTTCACAATGATTCTTTAAAGAAGGTTGCTAACAACCATAGGAATTTGCAAGGCATGGAAATGATTCTAGGGCTGCATGAAGTAGGTTAAACTCTAGTCAATTGGTATAAATCTCAATCAACTACGTAAGTAGTTAGGAAAGGTTGTGTAATGCTCATTCAGCGTAGGAATATTTCATTCAGAAATGAAGTTAGGGAAAGACTGCATGGTTCATTTTAACATAAAACCCTAAAAGCTTAGTGGCATGAATCGTGAATGCATCCATGGAAATTATGCCGAAACTTAACATACGCTTTGATCTTAACCAGAAAAGTTAGGGGTTGTAAATCTAATCATACATAGGCAATGAATCGTGTGCTTACGAGAATGGTATCGTAATGCAACTAGTTTTTCCCCTCTTTGATCAAGACAATATCTTCATGAATAGACAAGTAAAATTGGTTTACCCTTGTAACGTGTCCTCTTAGAATTATCTAGGACACATCTCAGCAGTCCGTCGGAAAGGATGTCTAGAAAGCTCGGCCCAGCACTCCCATGGAATGTTACGATATTTGCGATCTAGGTCTTCCCGCGTCTGCCACGTAGCGGAAGTATCTTGGCCGTTCCCACTTAGGATCGATTGGAATTAGGGTTTTCCTAACTGGTCATTAACTAACAGCAACTAGCGTCGGACCCGAGCGAACTACTTTACGTAGAAACGCTAGGTCTGAAGCGGATTCATGCTGCACTTGGTTCAAGGAGAATGGGAAACGAGAGGGATGCAAAGCTCAACCTCTCTGCCATAAGGCATAGTTCCATTCCGTTCCCCTAAAACAGCGTAAATCGGGTAAGACATAACTCTAGGTCATTGCTTCTGTTATTCGTTTTGATAATCATCTTGCTGTTCATCGAGATTTTTGAGAAAAGTTCCCGACTAACCGGGACCACCCAACCGTAGGACGAACCCATGGCCCATCCTCCGCACTTTCCTCGGTTTGTTTTTAGTTATGTAATTATCTAACACATTGATTTGACATATAACAATCAGCTTCTTTAATTAATCCATTAAGCACTGGTTCCTTCACGTAATCTTATCATGTGACATAGAAAACGATATCAAGCAAGTTCTTTGTTAATATTTCATCATTTTATCTTTGAAATACAATGAGTTTCACCCGTAGGCTTGTCCATAATCCGCCCTGAGGCTATCCAGTGATTCCCAGGGATCACTATTCCAAGCTTCCGCCCGTAAACTAGTATACACGCCTCGAGATCCAATCCCGAGTCACATTAGCCTCTTGTGCAGGACCCGCAAGGCGAGGGATTTACGGCCAGAGCCCCCCTGGCACCCAACCGTCCTCCTACTCCAAGTAGAGCTCAACGGAGAGACCTCTCGTGGTGGGTTCGGTCCATGTTCCCGGCGTGGTGAACAACCCCCTTGGTTAGGGTTAGGCAGGTAGTCGGGGGTAATTGAAACTGCCTCTTCCTTCAGGCCTTTAACCTGAAGTATAGGTACTCATTTAATTTGTTATTCATAATTCAAACAGAGCCCTAAAATCTCTAGCAAGCACAAACATTTCCATTAATCAACCGTGTTGTTTGGCAAACTGCTAAGGAAGTGTTCTTTTCTTTTGAGTGTATCAGCACTCGTTCCCAAGGTGTCTTGTAAATTGGCAAGATCCTTTACATTCCGATGTAAGGCATACCTTATTAACCCAACTTGGTCAACCCTAAAGTTCCTTAGATATGCTAGTTTTCGGTTTACAACTTTCCTTATTTAGAAGGATATTCAAAAATACGTTCTTTTGTAAGATAACTTGCGTAGGGATCTGCTATCCTTGTTGAGGGTTTTTACCCTTTCTCCTTGTGAATCAATCACAAGACTAAATGATTTCGTACTTGCTGCGCAAATCCTGCGATGGAATAATCCGTTTTAGATCCTTTAAGCTGAGGTATGTCAAGCATAGGGTTTCCTTTTAAGGATCTGGGGGACAGCCCTAGTTTTTTTATCTTTACGAATTTTTTTTGACCCTACAATAAGGAAAGTAGTCAAGTGCTTAGGGTATGAATATTTCTATGTTTAGATTGGTTTGGTTATCTTTTGGAAGGTAATATTAATCGTCTTGTCACGGTTTTGCTATCCTTGTGACAATTTACTTTTCAGTCAATACAGTTTAATTTAAACTTCCTTTTTCCTTGCAGATGAACTCATGCCAAATAACAAACATTTCCCTTGCTAAGATGTGCAATTAGCAATGATAACTTCCTAGTAATTTGAGCAATGAAAGAAATCTTTCATGAATTTAATCATTTACAATGATTCGTTGCAAAAAGGAATAAGACTAATGGTGCAAGATATAATTTCTATACCTTTAGGATTTAACTAAAATATACTACTATAGTAAATAGATAATCTTGCTCGTAATTTATAATGCTTGATACTATTCGAAGGAAACTAAGTTCTATACATTATCATTTATTCAAATAGGCTAAAATCCTTCATTACAAATAATTCGGACAAATATATCCTATCCCTAACAATTTCTCTTTTTCATTATTGACTTCAAAGTGACCAAGATAGGGGGATTAGATATTTGCTTGGAAGCAAAGGACCCAATTAATGATTTGGAGCAACATGGTCGCCATGATTTATTGTTAATAAAACCTAAGGTATTGGTTAAATTGGGTTAATAGGGTAACATCCCTAACCCAAGGACATAAGGGTTAACAAACAAACCTTTGGGGATCTTGCCGAGTCGCAATTGATCTCGGATCCAATGCTGGATGCATTTGGAGAGAAGGATTCACTCCTTAGCAGTTGGCTAAATAAATGACCACGGGAAATGATTGTGCTTGTAACAGTTTAAAGAGTATTGTTTGCTTTGTTTTCTCAATGAACTAAAGGATGAAAAGATATGTAATGCTTCAGGTTGAAGGCCTGAAGGAAGAGGTAGCCTTAGTTACCCCTGACTCTTTGCCTGACCCTAACCAAGGGGGTTGTTAGCCGTGCCGAGAAGGTGGACCGAACCCGCCGCGAGAGGTCTCTCTGTTGAGCGCTACTTGGAGCAGGAGGACGCTTGGGTGCCAAGGGGGGCTCTGGCCATAAATCCCTCGCCTTCCGGGCCCTGCACAAGAGGCCAAAGTAACTCGGGATTGGATCTCGAGGCCCGCATACTAGTCTACGGGCGGAATCTTGGATTAGTAATCCTTGTGAATTGCTAGATAGCCTTCAGGCGGATTATGGATAACCCTACAGGCTGGACTTTATGAATGTATTCCAAAGATAAATATGATAACCTATAACAAAGCAACTTGTTTGGAACTACTTTTCTATGTCAAGTGCTAAGATTACGTGAAGGAATCGGTACCTAACGCGCTAATTAAGAAAGCTGATTGATGCATGTCCAACTAAATGTGGTAAGTAATTAGACAACTAAAACAACTTGAGGAAAGTGCGGTGGATGTGGCCATGGGTCCGTCCTATGGATGGGTGGTCCCGGTTGGTCGAGAACTTTTCTCAATCATAATGGGCAGCAAGGAGATCTTCTCAGAGGAATCAAATAGCATGGGCGCTGACCTAGAGTTTAGGTTATAATAGTCCCGGTTTACACAGTTTTAGGGGAATGGAATGGGACTATGCCTTATGGCAGAGAGGTCAAACTTTGCATCCCTCTCGTTTCGCATTCTCCTTGAACCAAGTGCAGTGTGAATCCGCTTCGGCCCTAGCGTTTCTGTGTAAAGTGTTTGCTCGGGGTTTGACGCTAGTTGTTGTTTAGGAAATGACATTTAGGAAAAACCCTGATTCAGGTCGGTCATAAGTGGAAATGGCCAGAATACTTCCGCTATGCGGCACACGTGGAAAGTCCTAGATCGCAAACCCCGTGACATTCCATGGGAGTGCCGAGCGGAGCTTTTTAGACCTCCTTTCCAATGGACTGCTAAGACATGTCCTGAAGGGAACAGATGGACATGTTACAATTGGTATCAGAGTGAACCAACAAAGGATTTGTTTTTTTTAAAGTAATCTTAATAAGAAGAAGTAAAGAAAATGTTGTTGTTCAGGACATTTCCTTACTTTTGATGTTGTCTTGTAGAATTATGAAGCATGGAACAGGTTCTTAGTGTTCCGAGTCATGTTTATGACCGCGATGCATTCCCCGAATTATCGACAAAGGGTTGATATGATGAGCATCATAGACCGTATTTATAGTCCATTGCCTTTTTATGTGGAACGAAGATGGATGGGTGACTCAGGAATCTACTACATAGCTGCCCACCGGTTTGCATACCTACGAACCAACCTAAAGAGGATCAAGTGGTTGGAAGACCTGAAGATCGTGAAATTGTTCATTTTTGTGGAGGCTCACGTAAACTCAACTTTACATATTCAAGGTCGGAGGGTTGAGCTGAACTCATGTGTATATGAGGAAGTGACCCGTATAATCCCTGCCGACAGGATCAAGGTGTTGGGGCGCTATGAGAAGAATGGGTTCCAAAGGAAAGGATACCCTAATCTTGTGATGACTTACCGATTCCTGAAGATCCATGACCCGAAACCATACTATTATCTAGTTCCCGTAGATAAATGTAATACAACATTATTCTCCTTAAACTAAATGTAACAGTTACTCTATCATCTCAGGAAATATTGTACTCCGAAAGGACTATGCCCATATAAATGCAATAAGACTTCTTTTTATCAATGTCTGTCTTGTCCATGAGAATTGATAAAAGGTTAAGTGGCTAGGATTCTTGGTTGATAGCTGAATTGGGTATGAGATATAAATCATAACGATTAGCGAGTTATAACGTTAAGAATCCTTTATTCAGGCACAACCCCAGGTATAGATTCCCAGTTCGCCTCCAACATCAAGTACGACCGTCATCCAGGAGAAGATGTTTCTTCTCAAGTAGATCAAGCTACAAGAATTTGACGGGAAAGGTAGGACTGTCCAAGCGGATGCTGAAATTTGGATAGAGTCCATGGAGGGTTAGTTTGAAGCAGCCGGTACTACACCCGCCAACCAGGCTATGCTCACCAAGCTGAAGCTCACCGACGAAGCTAGGCTTTGGTGGAAGCAATGGTGCAGAGATCAAGGGATTGCGGAAGGATCCATTACCTGGGAAAAGCTGAAGAAAGTTGTGCAAGGAAGATACATACCACCTGCATATCACACGCAGAAAATGAATGAGTTCTACAAGTTGAAACAATTGGGACTCACTCTTGACGCATACTACTCAAAATTTGTCTCACTTCTTAAGTATGCACCACAGATGGACATGACATAACAGGTGTCAAAATTTTGTGCTCGTTTAAACCCACCACTTATAATACCCATCTCGAATCAATGCGCCCAACAGATCTACAGGATGCACTCATTTGAGCTGCACCTATAATTCAGGGGGTGCAGGCTAGGCCAAGAAGTAACAAAACTTGGTCCTGAAGTAACAAAACTAGATGCTTTGGCCAATTGAATTTTTGGCTTTCCAACCTCACCTTGAGTTGTGACCTTCCTGAAGAGTTGATAGAACTCTCGCCTCAAAGAGAAGTGGATCATGAGATCAAGCTAGTTCCAAGAGCTGTGCCAATTGCAAAGAGACCTTATAGGATGTCCATCTCGGAAGAAATTGAGCTGAAGGAACAACTCAAGCAACTACTAGATCAGGGCTGCATCCGTCCTAGCAGTTCACCATGGGGAGCTCCAGTACTGTTTCAGAAAAAGAAAGATGGAATGCTACGAATGAGTATTGATTACACAGGGTTGAATCAATCAACTCTCAAGAACAAGTATCCTATTCCTAGAATAGATGAGCTTCTTGATCGTCTTCAGGGTGCGAAGATCTTCTCCAAGATAGATCTCACGTCTGGTTACTATTAGATAAGGATCAAGGAAGAAGATATCCCAAAGACGGCCTTCAACACAAGATATGGACACTTTGAGTTTCTAGTTATATCATTCGGACTCACGAATGCGCCTGCCACCTTCAATAGGTTAATGCAGGATATCTTTAGACCATATCTTGATGACTTCGTACTCGTCTTCTTTAACGACACCTTAGTCTATTCCAAACAAGAAGAAGATCATGAACCCCAACTTCGGATTGTCCTTGAGATAATGAGAGCACATAAGCTCTATGCTAAGATGAAGAAGTGTGCATTCTTCAAACGTTAGATTGAAAATCTAGGATTCATCGTATCAGCGGAAGGAATCTCAGTGGATCCGGGCCAAAGTCAGAGATGTTCTAGAATGGCTAATACCTACAACTGTCAAAGAAACATGCAGTTTTCTTGAACTAACAGGATGGTATAGGGTCTTCATAAAAAACTATGCTTTGATTGCAACACCTCTGACAGACTTACTAAAGAAGCAAACATCCATTGCATGGTCAACTACCAAACAAACCAGCTTTGATAGATTGAAGCAAAGTTTGGTATCAGCACCTATCCTAAAACTTCCAAACCTCAGTAAGGAGTTTGAGGTAGTAACTGATGCTAGCATGCTTGCCTTAGGATGTGTGCTCATGCAAGAAGGTCACCCTGTAGCTTACTCTTCAAGGAAACTGAAGAGCCATGAGAGGAATTATGCTACCCATGATCTAGAACTATTAGCTGTCATATATGCTCTGAAGCTTTGGAGACACTACCTATTGGGTAACAAGTTTACTCTAGTGACAGATCATAAAAGTCGCAAGTGGATCTTTACCCAGAACGAGCTCAACATGAGGCAGCATCGGTGGATTGAAGTGTTAGAGGAGTATGATTTTGAAATCAAGTACTGACTGGGAAAGGAGAATGTAGTTGCCGATGCACTCAGTCGCAAGGCATTCCTTAATTCTCTAATCTTGCAAAATCCATCAACAGCTAGATCTCTAGCCACAAAGGTATCCATGCCAAACAACCCAATACTTGAGCTAGCTAGAGAGGAAGCATGCCATGATCCATCCTATCAAAAAATGCTAAGGGAGATCCCTATCAAGGACCAAGACCAAAAGCTATAGGCTAAGTATCATGAATTCTCTATCAATAGTGGACTTGTCTACTATAGAACGATATTATGTATACTAGCAAGCCAGTCACTTAAGCAGAAGATACTGTGGGAAGCTCATGATTCCCCTTTCTCAGCACATCCTGGCTATGCTAAGACTCTCAATGCAGTTAGGAAGAGCTACAATTGGGAGAGGCTTAAAGGTGACGTTCTCAAATATGTCAGTGAGTGTTTGTCTTGTCACCGTATCAAAGCCGAACATGTCAAAATGCCTGGAAAGTTACAACCACTTGACATTCCCCAAATGAAATGGGAATTCATCAGTATGGACTTTGTTGTTGGCCTACCCCAAGTTCAGGGAGGATACAACTCCATCATGGTTGTGGTTGACATGCTTACTAAGGTTGCACACCTTATTCCAGTAAAGACAAACTATAAAGCCTCAGACATTGCAAGGTTGTTTATCAAGGAGATATTCAAGCTACATGGGCTACCCAGAAGAATCATTAGTGATCATAATTCTCTCTTCACATCACACTTCTGGAGGGCTATCTTTGAAGCCATTGGGACTCAACTCTGTTTTAGTACAGCTTACCATCCCCAAACTAATGGCCAAACGGAGCGAGTCAATCAAGTCATCAAGGATATGCTAAGGGCACACTGCTACCATGAACCAAAAAGGTGGATTCAATAGTTGCCCTTGGTTGAGTTTGCCTACAATGCTTCTTACCAACAAAGCATTCAGATGACCCCTTTTCAAGCATTGTATGGTCATGATTGTTGAAGTCCCCTGAAATTTTTAGATCCAACCTTGAGGGTTGAAGCTTCAAGGCAGATTCTAGAAGAGATGGATGACCAAGTAAAGTCAATAAGACAGGACATCCAAGCTGCCAAGGATAGACAGAAGGCATACGCAGATTTGAAGCATCAAGATAGAATCTTCAAGGAAGGAGACATGGTCTTCATTCACGTACGCCCAAAGAAGAGTTCTCTATCCTTAGGAGATTGCAAGAAGCTAAGTCCAAGCTATTGTAGACCATACAAGATCCTCAAGTGCCTAGGACCTAATGCTTATAGACTACAATTCCCTAAGAACCTACATAATGTATTCCATATCAGCCTATTGAGGAAGTATGTACCTAATCCTAGCCATGTACTTGATGACCAATGAGTTGTAATGCCTAGCCAAGGAGTCCTTGAGCTACGGCCTGACAGGATCTTAGATGTTAGGGAGAGACAACTGAGATCTAGAACCTTGAGAGAATGCCTCGTCTAGTGGAAAGATTATCCTGAGGAGGATGCCACTTGGATAGATGTAAGCACTCTCAACCATCAAAATCCCCAGTTTATCTTGAGATGAGGACATCTTGATTTCTCCAAGGGGGAGAGAATGTAATATTTCTGTTGAAAAATATTACTAGTCCACATGAGACTCATGCAAATGACAATTTTGGCATTGAAGTTACCGACAGTACACGACGTATCATGACTCTCCACTGGTCAAACGGGACCGAGGTTTAAAAACCCGCATAATCACAGGTGAACATCCTCTTGGGAGGAGATCAAAAGGATAATAATAGATTTATTGCAAAATTTTTTATTATCTACCTTTCCCCAGCCAATGCCTGGTTGAGGAAAGGGAATGGGCTATTTTGGGCAATGGGGTAGGTGGAAGGAAAGAATCCATGCAGGGGGGCCATGTAGGGGGGGAGGTCCTCTCTCCCCCCAGACTATATAAACCCCTTTGGGTAAGGGGGGGAGTAAGGGAGCGTGAGGGGAGTCATGAGGCAGGCGTGAGAAAAGAAGGCTTTGCCATTATAGGCGTGGAGGAGGAAGAAGCTACCTGATAGAGTACCGTGTTGCGCCACGTGGAGGAAGAAAGAAAGAAGCCCTGATGCACGAGTTGCCGCTGTATTGGAGGAGCCGCCAGCTGATGGAACGCCACTGCCCAGCTGCCAAACTGAACTACTGCCACCATTCCACCTCCTGCCCGCCATCAAGTCTCTGATTCCCTTCTTCTTCGACGTGGCCATCACACGTTCCCAGAAGCTTCCAAAAAGCTTCTTGGAAGCTTCTAAGGGGGCTTCTTAAAGCCCCCATTCCCGTGGATTCCCCACACAAGTCCTTTAAAGCCATTCTTAGCCCTTCCCGTGGATCCACCACAAGCAAAAATCTTTTTCCCCGCTTGTAAAGTCCTACTCCTGGAGACCCTATTAAGTCTATTGTAACCCGGGATCTAAAGCCTTTTCCATTGCATCCATCACAAGCCTAATCTCCTTGCTAGGTTTAAGGGCTTTCCCATTGAACCCTCCTAAAGATAACTTTTCTTGCCTCCGAGCTTTGAGGAGGAAGCCTATAGGGCTTCTCTATTAGATCCTCAAACAAGCCATCCCGGTTTTGAAGGAGAGGGAGCTACAAAGCCCTTCCCACTCGATCTTCCCCATAATGCCATTGGAGAGGATTTCCTTAAACTCCCAGGATTTTTAAAGAAAAAAGGCCCAAGCTCTGAACCCTAAGGCCTTCCAAAGCCCAATTCTGCAAGACGGTACTTCGGTCAAGGAAGCCGTGCCTCAAAGGGAATTGCGTGTATAAGGGAGACGGACCAAGATCATAAGACTGCGGCCAAGGCAAGAAGGACAAATTCACAATGGCCCCTAAAAAGGCACAAGGCGCAACCGTAGGAGGATCATCTCCTAACATTCATGTGGACATTTCACCGAACCCACAAGTCCACGTTTTCTTCCTATTTTTGATTTACGTCGAAATATTGCAATTATGCATGGTTAATTCATGGAAGTAAGATGCACTTTTGCGATTGAAATACATTGGCTATTTTAAAGGAAATAACTCACGATTGAAGAATCAGTCATTTGTATTTTTCAATGAAACCAACGAAAAGAGAACATAAGATGTCTATGCAAAGTAACGAATCTAGATCAACTAATGACCATCATTACGAATTCGAAATTATTGTAGTACACTTCGATTATGCATGGAAAGATTTAATCGCATGTCGCATTATTAGACATCTCTTTCTTCGCAATGATTCATTAAAGAAGGTTGCTAGCAACCATAGGAATTTGCAAGGCATGGAAATGATTCTAGGGCTCCATGAAGTAGGTTAAATTCTAGTCAATTGGCATAAATCTCAATCAACTACATAAGTAGTTAATAAAGGTTGTGTAATGCTCATTCAGCGTACGAATATTTCATTCAGAAATGAAGTTAGGGAAAGACTGCATGGTTCATTTTAACATAAAATCCTAAAAGCTTAGTGGCATGAATCGTGAATGCATCCATGGAAATTATGCCGTAACTTAACATACGCTTTGATCTTAACAAAAAAAGTTAGGGGTTGTAAATCTTATCATACGTAGGCAATGAATCGTGTGCTTATGAGAATGGTATCGTAATGCAACTAGTTTTTCCCCTCTTTGATCAAGACAATATCTTCATGAATAGACAAGTAAAATTGGTTTACCCTAAACACCTAAACCGTAAAGGAATCGCTTAGGATGGTTAAATCGATACAATATACTCCAAGTGCTAACTAGGGTTTAGCACATTAAGGACTTGACCTAGACACACTTATTGCCAAGTCAAAATTCTCATAACTCTAAGTCCTTCCCACATTCATGGAATGTATGGACAATAGGACGTACTTACAGGAAACGATTTAGGGTTTCTACCCTAAGGATCGATTGTTAAATCCCTCGCCTTCTAGGTCCTGCACAACATGCCAACATGACTCGGGATTGGATCTTGAGGCCTGCATACTAGTCTACGGGCAAAATCTTGGATTAGTAATCAATGTGGATTGCAGGATAGCCTTCGGGCATTATGGATAAGCCTATGGGCTCGACTTTATGAATGTATTCAAAAGATAAATATGATAACATGTAACAAAGGAACTTGTTTGACGCTGCTTTTGGTTAATTTTGATGCAAATCCAATAACATTACCTTCTCTACATCATCTATGTGTTGATGTAATGGAGCATCCAGGTTTGCTCCTGCAACTGGGCCACCCTTGTCTCTCTCTTGGGAAGGTACTACGTAGTTGGGTCGAGGTCCAAAAATGATTTCTTGCAATTGCTCGAAATCCTCATCTGAGATCTCATACTGTGGCATCGCATTCTCAATCTGCTCTTAGATGCTCACAATGGCAGAGATGTCATCAACCCTCGTGCCATCATATTGAGCCACCTCATCAACATGTGCTAGTGCATCTTGTAAATCAAAATATATAAAATCATCACATGCATCACACACCATGATACAATATAGTTCTTCTTCCCTTAGCTCGAAAATTTCTAGTACATCCTGCATAAGTAAATATTCCAACCCCCTCGATGATTATAGCATGGAGAGAAGTGAGGGGTGGCTCATTACTTGTCGGCATCTTTACAAGGCAAGGAGGTGAGTACACAATTGCTAAGCTTTATGTTGCCTCTACTCTCGGATCGAGTGTGATCTCTTGAGGCTCCCTCTCAAGATACTCTAGTTGTGGCCAAGAGGGTGTGTCGATGTCTTGCTCACTATCCTCTTGCGCCTCAGTGAACAAAACATGTATGGCAAATGCTATATCGTGCTCGATGGGATCCATCGTAGCATGGTCTTGGGATGAGGTGGGCACTACTCTGGCACGAAGATACTGCCCCACATGCATGAGGGCTCAAATTTTTACCTTTGCATGGCTTGATCTAGCATGTAAACTATATAGAAAATCTATGGGGACCCATTTGAGAGCTGAGTTCGGAATAGAGAAGGTGAGAGGGTTTGCCGCATCACAAAACGACTCAAGTATGCTAGAGCTAGGGTCTACGGTCGAAAGCAAGCTCTCTAGACTCAAGGTCATGCAAAGTCTAGGGTATATCTAGTCTCCTATGTGTATGTAGTGTGTGGAGCTAATCCATGCGGCAAAGGAGGGAGTGGCACACAAAGAGAGAAGGGAGAAGAGCACAAGTGTAGGGAAGTAGAGAATAAAAGTGAAAATGAGTTTGGAGTTATAACTTTTATGTATCTAGGGTTTTAAATAAAGGTTCTTTTTAAACCCTATTTCAAATTAAAACTCTTACCTTAGTTTCTTTATTTTAATGCTTTAAAGTAACCGTTAAAATTACTCATACAAACAAATACTTTGTTCTACATTATTATATCCTCGAATATACTTGGATCACTGAGTATATTCAAGTCTAACTATAGAAAATGCCAAAATAATAATAATCTAAAAGACCTTAAAATCCCTTGGATCTAATTTAATATTTAATTTTAAGAAATAAGTAGAAGAGATGAGCTATGATATATCATTATGCAAATACAATATTGCATAGATTATAGAATTCCAACCTATAATTTAATTATGATTCCAACCAACATGATTGACTAATTACATTATGTATTATCTTACACTTGGATCATAGTAAACTAAGATTATCTAAATTAAAATTACTTAGAAGTTTAATTTTTTTTAATAGTAATTCTTTATAAAAACAAAAATAGAAGGATTCCGCTATCTCAAGGATATGTGGAGAAGCACGTTGTTTACATGTCATGGATTGCTCACTGAATCCTGGCTTTTCTATTATCTAACTTGAAGTAGAAGTTGTAGAGGGGGTCATTGGACATTAATTGGATTTCTTGTCTCAGAAAAGAGGTGGGCCAATGGCTCTCTGCGCTAACCACAAAAGGATTATGACCATTCCACAAGATAACCGCATCTATGAGAGCTGTATGTGTCTCATCTCAGGTATCTTGATCCAAGCTGATCCACTCCCCTCGTAAAAGTCACCATCTTCTATATCAAAAGTGAATGCACAGAGTTTATCTAGCGATGAAATACCTATAATAAAAATAAAAATAATGGTAAGTAAATGTTAATAACACAACAATTCACATCCAAGCAATACCTATATCAATTAAATCAAGGCATTCAAAGTAGTAAAAAAGATTTACCTGAATGTGAGATCAGATTGGTTGACCTTGCATTCAATCGTCTCATCAAAATGCATTATTTTGACTTGCCAAGAATCACCCAATAGCTAACTCATCCATTCTTGGGATGGACACTTACATTGATAAGTAATCTTTGTTTTCTTCAGAACATCACATGAACCAAACAAATGTGCAAACAATGAGAATGGAATAAACCAACTAAGATGCATATCTTTGGAACATGTGGTGGGTTTCATAGCACTATTGATGTCATATTTTATCTTAGATTTACATGCTCCCAACAAATCCAAGCTACCAATCAACCATTCACCACTAGATAGTGACGGCAGACATGCTGCAATCTCTGGCTTTCTACTACATACAATGAATTATTAAAAAAAATATTTTGAGTTGCAAGTTGACTTGCAGAGTTAATATCATAGATCAAAGAACCTATGTCTTCATGCCAAACATGTATCTTGCCGTTCAAACATTCCACATTTTGCCATTCATGCAAAGTTGATGGATATAGAGCTGTCAATAAAACAAGATTGAATTAGAACATTGCAAAGATTTTTTAAAACAACTCTGATGCAAAAGAATAAACAATGATAAAATTTAAAAACTTACTATTTTGTTTAGAATTTGCAATGTAGTTCTTGTCGTGTACAGAGATTCGTTTGTGCGTATAAACATGTTGGATCAACACTTCTCTTACTGTACTTGTTCCATTGAACACTTTTTTGAACTCTAAAGTTCTACCTTTCCAATGTTTGCTAGGGTTTGAAACATCCTTATGCTTGACCTTGAAACTCCCTTGAGTACTTGGGTGCATCAAAATGTTAGATATGATCAATGCCCCACCCTCATTAGGTACTACCAATGATCCATGGTGCTCAAAGTTGTAAGGCCCCCATTATGAGGAGAAGCCAAATGTGAGCCCGGACATTGGTTGAGTCCTGACTTGTATATCAGATGAGGTCTATGTGACCGGATGGCAAAAAGGTGACTGTTGTGGGTCTAATCTTTGGGTTAGACGGAGTGGTTATGCTGGTAGCAACTCGAGGCACATTGCATTGAGTTGCGTGGTAAGGGAGTTAAAAGGGGCCCCTATTGTGGGGTCCGGGGGCCGCGGAAGCGGCCCCTGGCTGGGGGGTCCCAGGGGGGCCAGCGGCCCCCCTGGCGGGGGTCCGGGGGCAGCGCCCCCGGCCCGATGGTAAAGGGAATATTCCCTGGAATATTCCCTGGCCGACTAGTGGAGGCTCATATGGTAGGTCGGTCAGCAGGCCGACCTAACGACCTTCGCGGGCTATAAAAGCTAAACCCCTTCGCAGCCATCTCATACTCATCTTTCACCCAGTCAGAGTTGTTGTTCCAGCTAGCCTTAAGCTCTTCACCTATCTTCTGTCTAGATCGCCATCTAAGCTTCATTCATTGGAAGCGCACGGGTGGACAGAGCCATCTTTGTATCAGTTGTTTGGAGTTAAAGAATTTTACTGATTCTCCTCTTATCTGTTGTGTACTCTCTATCTCTTTCTCAGATTCTGTTCGCTGCGCCGTGTAATATTTTACATGGTATCAGAGCCCAGGGGGCTCTAGAGATCGGAGAGAGTGCAAGAGGCAAAGGCTTCAACAGCAAAGAGAAACGATGTCGACTCCGGGAAGCAGTTCTGGCGCATCAGGAAGCGGTGCAGGAGGTGGTGCTGCTGTACCGGCTATTCAAACACTGAGGATTCGTCCACCAACCTTCAGCGAAGGCAAGTTAGATGGTACAAACTACACCTTGTGGAAGTTCAAAATTACTACTATCCTTGATTCTTATGAGCTTCTGGAGACTGTGCTGGGGACTGACGCAGAACCACAGCCTACCCCCGACCCATCAAATCCTAGTGTGATGATTCCTCCGAATGCAGATCTTCTACGAGCTTGGAAACGAAGGAATGCAGATGCATTGTGTGCCTTAGTTACAAGCTGTTCTGACAGTGTTTTGACTCTGATTCAGCATACAACCAAAGCGTCAGAGGCTTGGAATGTACTAAGGAGTCAGTATGAAACACGAAACCAAACAAGGATTCAAAACTTGGAGAATCAACTAGCAGCGGAGAAGTTTGCTGAAGGAGAGACGGTTGAAGCATTCATCACTCGGATTAAGAATCTGCGCGACCAGATGGCTGGCGCTGGGATACAAAAGACTAGCGAAGAGCTAGCTCGGAGGTGTCTTCGGATTTGTCCACAAAAGTTTGATGGACTAGTAACTGCCCTTAATACTCAGGTGAGACCTCAAGCTTTGACTTTTGAGGAGTTTTGTGCATTATTAATGGAGGAGGAGTTGAGGCTGAAAGCCCGAGAAGGAAGCAACAATGGAGATGCTGCATTCTCTGCCAATGCAAAAGGCAAAGGTGTTTCCTCCACCAAAAATGATGGTGACAAAAAGAAAAAGGGCGGCAAGAAGAAGTTTCAAGGAGAGTGCTTCTACTGTAAGAAGAAAGGACATGCGATTGCAGATTGTCGTGTCAAGAAGGCAGATGAAAAGAATGGTACCCTTAAAACTAAAGGGAAAGAGACAGCCAATACGGCTGAAGCAGAGTTGGAATTATTCATGGCGACCATTGAGGAAGTGTGCTCCTCGGCGCAAGAAGAATCTACCACTGACTCTTGGGTGTTGGATAGTGGGGCCTCCCGTCACATGACCAACAAGAAAGGTCTATACAGTTCTATGCAGCCTCTACAAGAATCCATCACTGTGACGGTTGGAAATGATGCTAAATGCCCTGCTGCGGGCACAGGTACTATTTCTTTTGTTGCTGCAAATGGTGAAGTCAAAAAGCTTTCAAATGTGTTGTATGTTCCCGAAATCAGGAGAAATCTCTTATCAGTTGCTGCCATAACTGATCTTGGTCATGAAGTGAGGTTCAAGAAGACAGGTGCAGAAATTATTGATAGTGCTGGCACAATTGTTGGCAAAGGAGAAAGAAGGAACAACCTGTATGAGCTAAGTGCTCTTACAGCCACCGCTGGAGTGGGCACAAGTAAGCTTTGGCATGAAAGGTTTGGACACATCGGATTTGCAGTATTGAAGGAGATGCAAAAGCAAGGTATGGTTGCTCACCTACCTACAATAACTGAATTGAAGGAACCATGTGAAGCTTGTATGATGGGCAAGCAACAGAGAAAGGCATTTCCACAAGAAAGCAAGAATAGAGCACATGCTCCTCTAGAGTTGGTGCATGCTGACTTGTGTGGTAAGATGCCTACACAGGCCTTGGGGGGATCTTCTTATTTTATGTTGATTGTCGACGACTACAGTAGGAAGATGTGGGTGTACTTCCTTCGTGATAAGGCTCAAGCTTTTGGTAAGTTTAAAGAATGGCTAATACTTGTTGAGAATGAAACAGGGAAAAGTGTGAAGAAATTTAGAACAGATGGTGGTGGTGAGTTCAACTCAAAGGAGTTTGAAGGTTTTTGCAAGAGCAAAGGGATCAAGCGTCAATTGACGACGCCTCACACACCTCAGCAGAATGGTGTTGTGGAACGCAGGAATCGTACCATTGTGGAGATGGCAAGATGCATGCTAAAGGGCAAGGGATTGCCTAACCATTTTTGGGCTGAAGCTGTTAATACTGCAGTCTACATTCTAAATCGGAGCTACACAAAGGCTCTCAAGGGAAAAACACCTCATGAGGCTTACACTGGTAAGAAACCATCTGTTTCACATTTCAGAATTTTTGGATGTGAATGTTATGCACATGTTCCAGATGAGAAGAGAAACAAGTTACAACCAAAAAGCAGAAAATGTATCTTCTTGGGTTATAGTGATGAGCAGAAGGCTTACAAGTTATATGACCAAGAGGCAAAGAAGATCATCGCGAGCCGTGATGTGGTGTTCAAGGAGGAGCCGCATACAGTGGAGGAGGAGAAGGCAAGGTCTTCCACTTTATCATCAAGCGAAGAAGTAGTCCACTATGAACCTGTCCCGAGAGCTATCCCTATCCTTAAGGAGGAGGAAGCATCATCTTCAGATGATGAGGAAAAAGTTCACCAACCTGACATCACCCCACCGGAAAAGCCATTGCCGCGCTGGGTGAAGCAGCTCTATGACCACAATAATCCTATGCCTGCATCTGTTGAGGAGAAGGCAGACGGACCAAGGAGGTCTCAGAGAATAGAGGAGCAAAGGAGGGCTTCTGCTCACATAGTCAACATGGCCTTGATGGTTGAGATTATGAGAGAAGTAAAGGAGCCAACTGACTTAGAAGAAGCACTTGCAGATCCATCATGGAAGGCTGCTATGCAGGCGGAGTATGACAGCATAATGAAGAATGACACTTGGGAGCTAGTGGATCGGCCAGCAAAGCGGAAGATTATTGGCACCAAGTGGATCTGGAAGGTAAAGTACAAGGCTGATGGTACCTTAGAAAAGTACAAAGCTAGACTGGTTGCCCAAGGATTTTCACAAGTTGAAGGGTTTGATTTTCAAGAGTCATTTGCCCCAACTGCCAGAATGACCACTATTCGCACGGTACTTGCAGTGGCTGCCCACAAGAAGTGGCCAGTGTACCAAATGGATGTTAAGTCAGCGTTCTTAAATGGTGACCTCAAGGAGGAGGTGTACGTGGCTCAGCCACCAGGGTTTGAGGCCCCCCATTCTGAGAACAAAGTGTGTAAACTGAAGAAGGCATTGTATGGGCTGAAACAAGCCCCCAGAGCATGGTACCAGCGGATAGATAGGTTCTTTTTAAACCTAAACTTCAAAAGATGTGCCTCAGATGCTAACTTGTATGTTTACAGGGATGGTAAAAAGTCTGTAGTGATTGTCCTATATGTGGACGACCTTCTTATTACAGGTGACTATGAAGATATGATCAACCAAACTCGAAAGGCTTTGAGTTTTGAGTTTGAAATGACAGACTTGGGCTTGCTGCACTATTGTTTGGGGATTGAAGTCTGGCAAGAGCCAGGAAAGATCTTCATCTCTCAGAAGAAGTATGCATGGGAGATCTTGAAGGCATTTGGCATGACCGAGTGCAAGGAGATAGCTACACCTATGGAGGTGAATGCAAAGTTATCCGTCGAGGATACATCAGCATTAGCAGACATTGGGAGGTATAGGAGGTTGGTCGGCAGTCTGATCTACTTGTGTAACACCAGACCAGATATCAATTTTGCTGTTGGTGTTTTGAGCAGGTTCTCAAACAAACCTCATGAGAGTCATTGGAATGCTGGGATGCGGGTGCTCAGATACTTGAAGAAAACTCTTGACTATGGTATCACATACAGTTTCGGAACTTCTCTTGTGGGGAACTGTGACTCAGATTGGGCAGGAGACATTGATTCCAGGAAGTCAGTTTCTGGTTATTGTTTCTCTTTGGGTTCAGGAATTTTCTCTTGGATTAGTAAGAAGCAACCAACAGTGGCATTGTCTTCTACCGAAGCAGAGTACAAGGCAGCTTGTTTTGCTGCATGTGAGGCCGTATGGTTGAGAAGGATTCTATGGCATATGGGAGTGCAGGATGAAGAACCAACTGTGCTGAGATGTGACAATCAGAGTTGCATCGCCATTGCCAAAAATCCAGTGTTTCATGCACGCACCAAACATATAGAGATCCAGTATCACTATGTGCGTGATTTGATGGAGGATGGGATAGTGGAATTGGTCTACTGTCCAACAGAGGAGAATGGAGCAGATATCTTCACCAAAGCACTTACGAAGGATCTGCTTCAAGTTCATCTTCAGAGACTCGGCATTGGGCCGAGGAGATAGTTCACCTATGGGTGGACATTGAGGGGGGGTGTTAGATATGATCAATGCCCCACCCTCATTAGGTACTACCAATGATCCATGGTGCTCAAAGTTGTAAGGCCCCCATTATGAGGAGAAGCCAAATGTGAGCCCGGACATTGGTTGAGTCCTGACTTGTATATCAGATGAGGTCTATGTGACCGGATGGCAAAAAGGTGACTGTTGTGGGTCTAATCTTTGGGTTAGACGGAGTGGTTATGCTGGTAGCAACTCGAGGCACATTGCATTGAGTTGCGTGGTAAGGGAGTTAAAAGGGGCCCCTATTGTGGGGTCCGGGGGCCGCGGAAGCGGCCCCTGGCTGGGGGGTCCCAGGGGGGCCAGCGGCCCCCCTGGCGGGGGTCCGGGGGCAGCGCCCCCGGCCCGATGGTAAAGGGAATATTCCCTGGAATATTCCCTGGCCGACTAGTGGAGGCTCATATGGTAGGTCGGTCAGCAGGCCGACCTAACGACCTTCGCGGGCTATAAAAGCTAAACCCCTTCGCAGCCATCTCATACTCATCTTTCACCCAGTCAGAGTTGTTGTTCCAGCTAGCCTTAAGCTCTTCACCTATCTTCTGTCTAGATCGCCATCTAAGCTTCATTCATTGGAAGCGCACGGGTGGACAGAGCCATCTTTGTATCAGTTGTTTGGAGTTAAAGAATTTTACTGATTCTCCTCTTATCTGTTGTGTACTCTCTATCTCTTTCTCAGATTCTGTTCGCTGCGCCGTGTAATATTTTACATGGTATCAGAGCCCAGGGGGCTCTAGAGATCGGAGAGAGTGCAAGAGGCAAAGGCTTCAACAGCAAAGAGAAACGATGTCGACTCCGGGAAGCAGTTCTGGCGCATCAGGAAGCGGTGCAGGAGGTGGTGCTGCTGTACCGGCTATTCAAACACTGAGGATTCGTCCACCAACCTTCAGCGAAGGCAAGTTAGATGGTACAAACTACACCTTGTGGAAGTTCAAAATTACTACTATCCTTGATTCTTATGAGCTTCTGGAGACTGTGCTGGGGACTGACGCAGAACCACAGCCTACCCCCGACCCATCAAATCCTAGTGTGATGATTCCTCCGAATGCAGATCTTCTACGAGCTTGGAAACGAAGGAATGCAGATGCATTGTGTGCCTTAGTTACAAGCTGTTCTGACAGTGTTTTGACTCTGATTCAGCATACAACCAAAGCGTCAGAGGCTTGGAATGTACTAAGGAGTCAGTATGAAACACGAAACCAAACAAGGATTCAAAACTTGGAGAATCAACTAGCAGCGGAGAAGTTTGCTGAAGGAGAGACGGTTGAAGCATTCATCACTCGGATTAAGAATCTGCGCGACCAGATGGCTGGCGCTGGGATACAAAAGACTAGCGAAGAGCTAGCTCGGAGGTGTCTTCGGATTTGTCCACAAAAGTTTGATGGACTAGTAACTGCCCTTAATACTCAGGTGAGACCTCAAGCTTTGACTTTTGAGGAGTTTTGTGCATTATTAATGGAGGAGGAGTTGAGGCTGAAAGCCCGAGAAGGAAGCAACAATGGAGATGCTGCATTCTCTGCCAATGCAAAAGGCAAAGGTGTTTCCTCCACCAAAAATGATGGTGACAAAAAGAAAAAGGGCGGCAAGAAGAAGTTTCAAGGAGAGTGCTTCTACTGTAAGAAGAAAGGACATGCGATTGCAGATTGTCGTGTCAAGAAGGCAGATGAAAAGAATGGTACCCTTAAAACTAAAGGGAAAGAGACAGCCAATACGGCTGAAGCAGAGTTGGAATTATTCATGGCGACCATTGAGGAAGTGTGCTCCTCGGCGCAAGAAGAATCTACCACTGACTCTTGGGTGTTGGATAGTGGGGCCTCCCGTCACATGACCAACAAGAAAGGTCTATACAGTTCTATGCAGCCTCTACAAGAATCCATCACTGTGACGGTTGGAAATGATGCTAAATGCCCTGCTGCGGGCACAGGTACTATTTCTTTTGTTGCTGCAAATGGTGAAGTCAAAAAGCTTTCAAATGTGTTGTATGTTCCCGAAATCAGGAGAAATCTCTTATCAGTTGCTGCCATAACTGATCTTGGTCATGAAGTGAGGTTCAAGAAGACAGGTGCAGAAATTATTGATAGTGCTGGCACAATTGTTGGCAAAGGAGAAAGAAGGAACAACCTGTATGAGCTAAGTGCTCTTACAGCCACCGCTGGAGTGGGCACAAGTAAGCTTTGGCATGAAAGGTTTGGACACATCGGATTTGCAGTATTGAAGGAGATGCAAAAGCAAGGTATGGTTGCTCACCTACCTACAATAACTGAATTGAAGGAACCATGTGAAGCTTGTATGATGGGCAAGCAACAGAGAAAGGCATTTCCACAAGAAAGCAAGAATAGAGCACATGCTCCTCTAGAGTTGGTGCATGCTGACTTGTGTGGTAAGATGCCTACACAGGCCTTGGGGGGATCTTCTTATTTTATGTTGATTGTCGACGACTACAGTAGGAAGATGTGGGTGTACTTCCTTCGTGATAAGGCTCAAGCTTTTGGTAAGTTTAAAGAATGGCTAATACTTGTTGAGAATGAAACAGGGAAAAGTGTGAAGAAATTTAGAACAGATGGTGGTGGTGAGTTCAACTCAAAGGAGTTTGAAGGTTTTTGCAAGAGCAAAGGGATCAAGCGTCAATTGACGACGCCTCACACACCTCAGCAGAATGGTGTTGTGGAACGCAGGAATCGTACCATTGTGGAGATGGCAAGATGCATGCTAAAGGGCAAGGGATTGCCTAACCATTTTTGGGCTGAAGCTGTTAATACTGCAGTCTACATTCTAAATCGGAGCTACACAAAGGCTCTCAAGGGAAAAACACCTCATGAGGCTTACACTGGTAAGAAACCATCTGTTTCACATTTCAGAATTTTTGGATGTGAATGTTATGCACATGTTCCAGATGAGAAGAGAAACAAGTTACAACCAAAAAGCAGAAAATGTATCTTCTTGGGTTATAGTGATGAGCAGAAGGCTTACAAGTTATATGACCAAGAGGCAAAGAAGATCATCGCGAGCCGTGATGTGGTGTTCAAGGAGGAGCCGCATACAGTGGAGGAGGAGAAGGCAAGGTCTTCCACTTTATCATCAAGCGAAGAAGTAGTCCACTATGAACCTGTCCCGAGAGCTATCCCTATCCTTAAGGAGGAGGAAGCATCATCTTCAGATGATGAGGAAAAAGTTCACCAACCTGACATCACCCCACCGGAAAAGCCATTGCCGCGCTGGGTGAAGCAGCTCTATGACCACAATAATCCTATGCCTGCATCTGTTGAGGAGAAGGCAGACGGACCAAGGAGGTCTCAGAGAATAGAGGAGCAAAGGAGGGCTTCTGCTCACATAGTCAACATGGCCTTGATGGTTGAGATTATGAGAGAAGTAAAGGAGCCAACTGACTTAGAAGAAGCACTTGCAGATCCATCATGGAAGGCTGCTATGCAGGCGGAGTATGACAGCATAATGAAGAATGACACTTGGGAGCTAGTGGATCGGCCAGCAAAGCGGAAGATTATTGGCACCAAGTGGATCTGGAAGGTAAAGTACAAGGCTGATGGTACCTTAGAAAAGTACAAAGCTAGACTGGTTGCCCAAGGATTTTCACAAGTTGAAGGGTTTGATTTTCAAGAGTCATTTGCCCCAACTGCCAGAATGACCACTATTCGCACGGTACTTGCAGTGGCTGCCCACAAGAAGTGGCCAGTGTACCAAATGGATGTTAAGTCAGCGTTCTTAAATGGTGACCTCAAGGAGGAGGTGTACGTGGCTCAGCCACCAGGGTTTGAGGCCCCCCATTCTGAGAACAAAGTGTGTAAACTGAAGAAGGCATTGTATGGGCTGAAACAAGCCCCCAGAGCATGGTACCAGCGGATAGATAGGTTCTTTTTAAACCTAAACTTCAAAAGATGTGCCTCAGATGCTAACTTGTATGTTTACAGGGATGGTAAAAAGTCTGTAGTGATTGTCCTATATGTGGACGACCTTCTTATTACAGGTGACTATGAAGATATGATCAACCAAACTCGAAAGGCTTTGAGTTTTGAGTTTGAAATGACAGACTTGGGCTTGCTGCACTATTGTTTGGGGATTGAAGTCTGGCAAGAGCCAGGAAAGATCTTCATCTCTCAGAAGAAGTATGCATGGGAGATCTTGAAGGCATTTGGCATGACCGAGTGCAAGGAGATAGCTACACCTATGGAGGTGAATGCAAAGTTATCCGTCGAGGATACATCAGCATTAGCAGACATTGGGAGGTATAGGAGGTTGGTCGGCAGTCTGATCTACTTGTGTAACACCAGACCAGATATCAATTTTGCTGTTGGTGTTTTGAGCAGGTTCTCAAACAAACCTCATGAGAGTCATTGGAATGCTGGGATGCGGGTGCTCAGATACTTGAAGAAAACTCTTGACTATGGTATCACATACAGTTTCGGAACTTCTCTTGTGGGGAACTGTGACTCAGATTGGGCAGGAGACATTGATTCCAGGAAGTCAGTTTCTGGTTATTGTTTCTCTTTGGGTTCAGGAATTTTCTCTTGGATTAGTAAGAAGCAACCAACAGTGGCATTGTCTTCTACCGAAGCAGAGTACAAGGCAGCTTGTTTTGCTGCATGTGAGGCCGTATGGTTGAGAAGGATTCTATGGCATATGGGAGTGCAGGATGAAGAACCAACTGTGCTGAGATGTGACAATCAGAGTTGCATCGCCATTGCCAAAAATCCAGTGTTTCATGCACGCACCAAACATATAGAGATCCAGTATCACTATGTGCGTGATTTGATGGAGGATGGGATAGTGGAATTGGTCTACTGTCCAACAGAGGAGAATGGAGCAGATATCTTCACCAAAGCACTTACGAAGGATCTGCTTCAAGTTCATCTTCAGAGACTCGGCATTGGGCCGAGGAGATAGTTCACCTATGGGTGGACATTGAGGGGGGGTGTTAGATATGATCAATGCCCCACCCTCATTAGGTACTACCAATGATCCATGGTGCTCAAAGTTGTAAGGCCCCCATTATGAGGAGAAGCCAAATGTGAGCCCGGACATTGGTTGAGTCCTGACTTGTATATCAGATGAGGTCTATGTGACCGGATGGCAAAAAGGTGACTGTTGTGGGTCTAATCTTTGGGTTAGACGGAGTGGTTATGCTGGTAGCAACTCGAGGCACATTGCATTGAGTTGCGTGGTAAGGGAGTTAAAAGGGGCCCCTATTGTGGGGTCCGGGGGCCGCGGAAGCGGCCCCTGGCTGGGGGGTCCCAGGGGGGCCAGCGGCCCCCCTGGCGGGGGTCCGGGGGCAGCGCCCCCGGCCCGATGGTAAAGGGAATATTCCCTGGAATATTCCCTGGCCGACTAGTGGAGGCTCATATGGTAGGTCGGTCAGCAGGCCGACCTAACGACCTTCGCGGGCTATAAAAGCTAAACCCCTTCGCAGCCATCTCATACTCATCTTTCACCCAGTCAGAGTTGTTGTTCCAGCTAGCCTTAAGCTCTTCACCTATCTTCTGTCTAGATCGCCATCTAAGCTTCATTCATTGGAAGCGCACGGGTGGACAGAGCCATCTTTGTATCAGTTGTTTGGAGTTAAAGAATTTTACTGATTCTCCTCTTATCTGTTGTGTACTCTCTATCTCTTTCTCAGATTCTGTTCGCTGCGCCGTGTAATATTTTACATGGTATCAGAGCCCAGGGGGCTCTAGAGATCGGAGAGAGTGCAAGAGGCAAAGGCTTCAACAGCAAAGAGAAACGATGTCGACTCCGGGAAGCAGTTCTGGCGCATCAGGAAGCGGTGCAGGAGGTGGTGCTGCTGTACCGGCTATTCAAACACTGAGGATTCGTCCACCAACCTTCAGCGAAGGCAAGTTAGATGGTACAAACTACACCTTGTGGAAGTTCAAAATTACTACTATCCTTGATTCTTATGAGCTTCTGGAGACTGTGCTGGGGACTGACGCAGAACCACAGCCTACCCCCGACCCATCAAATCCTAGTGTGATGATTCCTCCGAATGCAGATCTTCTACGAGCTTGGAAACGAAGGAATGCAGATGCATTGTGTGCCTTAGTTACAAGCTGTTCTGACAGTGTTTTGACTCTGATTCAGCATACAACCAAAGCGTCAGAGGCTTGGAATGTACTAAGGAGTCAGTATGAAACACGAAACCAAACAAGGATTCAAAACTTGGAGAATCAACTAGCAGCGGAGAAGTTTGCTGAAGGAGAGACGGTTGAAGCATTCATCACTCGGATTAAGAATCTGCGCGACCAGATGGCTGGCGCTGGGATACAAAAGACTAGCGAAGAGCTAGCTCAGAGGTGTCTTCGGATTTGTCCACAAAAGTTTGATGGACTAGTAACTGCCCTTAATACTCAGGTGAGACCTCAAGCTTTGACTTTTGAGGAGTTTTGTGCATTATTAATGGAGGAGGAGTTGAGGCTGAAAGCCCGAGAAGGAAGCAACAATGGAGATGCTGCATTCTCTGCCAATGCAAAAGGCAAAGGTGTTTCCTCCACCAAAAATGATGGTGACAAAAAGAAAAAGGGCGGCAAGAAGAAGTTTCAAGGAGAGTGCTTCTACTGTAAGAAGAAAGGACATGCGATTGCAGATTGTCGTGTCAAGAAGGCAGATGAAAAGAATGGTACCCTTAAAACTAAAGGGAAAGAGACAGCCAATACGGCTGAAGCAGAGTTGGAATTATTCATGGCGACCATTGAGGAAGTGTGCTCCTCGGCGCAAGAAGAATCTACCACTGACTCTTGGGTGTTGGATAGTGGGGCCTCCCGTCACATGACCAACAAGAAAGGTCTATACAGTTCTATGCAGCCTCTACAAGAATCCATCACTGTGACGGTTGGAAATGATGCTAAATGCCCTGCTGCGGGCACAGGTACTATTTCTTTTGTTGCTGCAAATGGTGAAGTCAAAAAGCTTTCAAATGTGTTGTATGTTCCCGAAATCAGGAGAAATCTCTTATCAGTTGCTGCCATAACTGATCTTGGTCATGAAGTGAGGTTCAAGAAGACAGGTGCAGAAATTATTGATAGTGCTGGCACAATTGTTGGCAAAGGAGAAAGAAGGAACAACCTGAAGGAGAAAGAAGGAACAATCTTTCCTATGGAAGACCTCCACTGCAAGTATGTTACTGATGTTTTTCCTTTGTGAAGACATCTATGACAACCAAATAGAAAAGTTACCTATCAGCATGTGCATAATTTGCAGATGTTCTCTCCAAATGAAATAATATTTAAATGGAGAAATTTTAAAAAACATTGTACATGCAATTCTTTTCACAAAGAAGCCCAGAGATGTTGAACAAGAAGTTGACTTATAACAAGACCATTGTTCCTTCACTGAAAATTTCCTAGAGTACAAAAACAAAAGAAATATCAAGTCAAAGCATATATATAACTTACATAGGCTTTGTCCAAATGAGTTGAAACTCAACCATGGAGCAACAGAAAAAAGTGGCAATATACATGTGGCTCTCTTTGCAAAGAAGCCCAAATTGATGAAGTTGAGTTTTAAAAAATCATTGTTCTCCACCCTCAAAGACTCCGGGAGTAAAAATACAAATGAAAACTCAGTATGGATATAGCTTGCATACATTTTGTCCAAACGAGATAAAATTTAACCATGGAGCAGCAAAAAAACAAGACAACATACTTGTAACTTTGTTTACAAAGAAATCGTAAGATGTTGAAGAAGAAGTTGAGTGTTCCAAAAGATCATTGTTCTTAACTGTAAGAGACTCCTAGAGTACCAAGAAAAAAGAAATTACATGTCAGAGAATGTAATAACTTGCACAGGTTTTGTCCAAATGAGATAACACTTTACTATAGAATATCCATGAAAGAGAACAATGTAAAGTTTTGTGAAGAAAATCTTAGGGCTTTGGTAAAACAAGCTCTGTCCTCATAAAACATGTGAAACTCGCTCTATGTTTGTGTAGAGGAAATGAAATTTCACAGGGTTATAGACAGGGAAAGCAAAAATGAGGTTGTAAGATTTTGTTAGGAAAGAAGAAGCAGGGAAAGAGATATGATAAATTTGAGATCCGCCTAAGAAAGAGGGGGAAATTGAAAAGGGGAGAAATGAAAAGTCAAACATAAAAAAATAAGAAAATGAAAATTCGAGTCACAAGCTTCTAGGAAGTGTCAGCATTGTGTTCCCCATATTTCCCCTTATTTTATTGCTGAGGGAAGATTTGGGCCAAGATATGGCTAGAAGATTCATGTTACATGAATTGGTTAGGCCTATATTTCTTTATTCACTCCTTAAGGGGCAAAAAAGAGAGTCCATATTTCTCCTAACGTTGAGAGGTTTGATAAGGAGGCAATAGAAAAGAACAAACGATCTTTCAAATATGCCTAGATTCTTAACAAACTGAAAGCTGAATGGAAGCATGGTATTAGTATTAACATTGCTGTATGGAAATTTGAAACCACGAAGTACTATTGTACTCTTATTGATGCACTAGGTCATCATGATTTCATAAAGAATATGGTTACAGGCACTTCGTAGTCTAACTGTGAAGTTCTAAATATCGACTCCACCATTGGTGGGTTTGAAGCTAGCTATGGAATCGAAGGGGGATTGGGCACTCGACGATTCGGGGGTGCTGCAGCTGTTGCGATGCTTCCTGTCCATTATTCTCTAGTTGACATAGTATATGCTTTTGTAGCAAAGACTCATAATATTGAAGTGATTGTGGAAGAAAATCATAAAAGGGATGATACTTCTCTAGCTTCTTCAAAGAGACTAGATAGAGGAGATATACAATCTACTCCTCCTACAAGATTGGGTATGGAGGATGCATAGAAGAATGGGAAAAAATATGAGCCTAACCCAAGAAAAATTTGGGTTACAAGATTCTTTCACACATTAAGTTTGCAAATAATCTAAAAAGAGTTTTGTAGTAGATGATTCTAAACAATAAGTTGGAGTTTTCTCTAGGCAAGATCTTAGGTATCTCCAAGAGATAATTTCATGATGAGATCATCAACATCATCAATAGAAAGAAGCAAGTGATCTAGACTAAAAATGGCATGTCATGTAGGGTACATAGATTGAGGAAATAGATTTGAATAGCGATGAGGATGATCTTGTTGATCATGCTACAGTATGTTAAGTTGTGGAGTATTTAGGGAATGAGACACCTATGATGGTTCCTTGTAGTCATTACTCAATGAATCATTGGGCCAAAGCAACTACAGAGATAATACTCAAGATTGAAGAGTTGGAGACACCTTGTGTTGCCCCAATTGATCATGGTTCTAAAATTAATGTCGCATTTCACAATCTTTAATACATTGAGAGAGCTAAAGTTTGGAAATGGGGAGTTCTTAGTTTCTTATAGAGAGAAATAAGTTTGAGGAGATGTTGATGAGACATGCATGGACTTTTTCCTTCTTTCCACATAAGATTGGGTATATAGATCCAAGGATTATGGCCCTTATGGTGATCTTTACTAGTCCTCGCATACCTTGAAATTTGCATCCTATTCTAGTGCCTAGATCCCACCTATCAAAGTTAATTGATTGTTTATTGAGAAGATTAGAATGGGAATTCTTGAGCCATCCTCTGCACCCTATTCCAATCAATGATTTATAATTGTGTGCAGGAAGAATCGGCCACTTAGCTTCATATAGGACATGCAGTAGTTAAATAAAGTAACCATCTAAAATGTTGGAGTAGGGCCAATTATGAGGATAATATTGTTGAGGCTTTTGCAAGAGGAGCTATCTATTTTCTAGGAGATCTTTACTCATGGTATGACCAGTTTTAGCTAGCATTGGAAAGTAGAGGTTTGATGATGATGAAGGTTCCTTTGGGATGTGTACTTTACCTAAGGGGGCTACAAATTCTATAGCTCATATGATGAATTCCATGAATAATGTCCTTCAAGATTTCATCCCTAAGCTTAGTATGTCATTCCTTGGATGATGTGAGAATTAAGGGGAATGTAGAAGAAGAGAATGATGAGATATCGGATGATCACAGTTGCAAGTACTTTGTTGCAACACACATTGTAGATTGTGAGAGGATCTTATCTAGGTTAGAGGAGGTTAGTTTGATTTTATTAGGATAGAAGTCTATTTTTTGTGTGAATGAAGTTCTTATTGTGGGACATATGTGTGGTTCATATGGTAGAAATCCTTCTCTTGTGAAGATTGATGTGTAATGTAGAAAATATGCCCTTAAGTATTTGTATTAAAGCTAGAAGAGAACCACTAATTTGGAGGCTTTAGGGCGTTAGTATAAAAGGGGCAGAATGTGCCAATGTAAGTACTTTTTACTCATTTGAAAAATTCCAAGAATTGAATTAGCATTAATTGTAGCATTAGCATTATTTGTCTTCTTCTTTGTAGCTTGTAGTAGCCATGGATTCATGGAGCTCTAACAATGGAAGATTATCATTTTCTACTCCATTTCTTATTTCCTAGACATAAATGCTAGTTTATTTTCAATTAGTGCAAGTCTAATTTTCATTGGTATCATAGTTATAGGTTAGATCGTGTTTGCAGTCATTTTTTTTCATTGATTTAGTATGCAGAGAATATGATAGATGACTATAGTTGGATTCTAGTCACAAGGCCTGGTTAATTCATATAACCATGACTAGGTAGGAAAGAGGTAGGAAACATTTCATGTTGCTAAGAATGTCATTGAGGGCAACAATACACAAACAAAATGGCATTGAATTTCAAGGCTTTAACTGTGGATTACAATAGCTATTATTCTACTCTCTAGGTTCAAAACAATCTTCTACAAATTCTATGGCACATTTTGTCCATTTGGTAAGTCATTGAGACCTTCCTTTTCTTTGGATCTTGGCATTTCTTATTCAATTATAAACTATGAGGAAGAGAGATATGAAAGATAATAGTAGGAATTCAAATAATCTCCCTAGGAGGAACAATCTTAAGCACACTTCTTTATTCATAGCTACATCAAATAACAACTTGAGCATGGCCAAGCCATATTCAACATGATCAATTGTTTTCTTCAAAACATAGCCTCAACTACCTTCCTTGGATCTAGAGTTGAGCTCAAATATGGCAAGAAGTAGTTGGATGTGGCATTGCTTTGCTTGATCTAGAAGATGTTGAAAGTACCCTAAAGTATCCTATTGTCATGCATTACTAAATTCTCATCAACTAATTTGAGTCAATTTCATCCCATGTCTTAAGCCATTGGACCCTTTGGTTTAATGTATTTAGATATGTAATAGGTCACAACTCTTCTTTAATTGAATTTGACCATAATATAATTTAGGGAACCATGATCTAGAGAGGATTTCTTTTAGAGTAATACTGCATATAGTGGATACCAAGACTCATAAGGGGTTCACATCAACAAGGTGAGTAGTGTGAGGCATTTAACTAGCTCTAGCTATCCTGGAACTAGGAAAAATTGTGTTAGGCTAGATGTATGCCCTGAAGAGGCTAGAAGATAGAAAAATAATGTATGGTCTAGGAAGAGATGTTCAGAATCCCATATGCACAGTGAGGAGAGTGGTACTATCCAAAAAGCTATAAAGGCATGTACTTGGTTGACACTCATTTTACAAGGTAATAGAACTATTAGTTTGAGTCACTGTTATTGTCATTGTCCATCTTACACAAGAATGTGTTTATGAGAACAAGGTAATCTATCTTGGGACCTAATTCACTTGTGTAACAATTAGTCTATCTAAGTCTATATCATCATGAGTTGTATATTCATCTTCCATCCTCCATAGCTCCTTCCATGCTCTAGATATGTGTTTTTGACATGGTATTAGAGCTCAGCTGAGCATGGCCTAGCTCTCCTTTCACTCCTTTCAACTCCACTTCATCTCAATCCAGCTTAGTTTCAATGTATGACCCCCATTACTCACTTGAATCTCATAGTCACCTTGTGGCAACCATAGCTTAGACTACACCTACCCACCTTGGAGCTTCTACATCTCTCATAGTCACCTTGTGTCAGCCATAGCTAGCAAACTGCAACTATCCACATTGGAGCATCTAGATCTCTCTCTACAAGCCATATCTTCCAATGATTCCTTCTGGAGATATCTTCCTCTGCTAAAGATTCTTCATCTTCATACTTCAAACATTGACATTGGTGGTCTACAACTCCAGCATTGCAAAAATTGGAACTCGTTACCATGTTCCCACCTGTGTTGTGATGTACGGATGGATCCATGCCTACATATTGCGATTCACCCTACCCCTATAGGGCGTTTGAAGCCCATCAAATGAACTTCCTCTTTACAAGTTTTGAGCCCAAATGCTCTAGTATAGCTATACTGACAAAGAAGACTAGAGCACAAGATAATGAAGAACAAGTCAAAGATGAAGAGCATGAAGACCAAGAAGGAGTCCAAGAAGATGAAAGACACCTAGAAGATCGAGAAATTTTCCCATAGTGGATCTTTATTTCCCATAGTGGATCTTGTTTCCCATAGTGGATGTAAAATCCCTTACCAAAGATGTAAAGTTTCAAGCCTTAACTTGAATAGACTACCAAAGAGCTAGTCTCCTGGGCCATGTCATCATGTAAGGGGGGAAAAAGCTAGCAAGGGTAGAGACTCATCATTTGAGGGGGGTGTTGAGAATAGCAAATGATACTTGCCCATAGAGGCTAGATGTATACCTTGAAGAGGCTAGAAGATAGACAAATAATGTATGCTCTAGGAAGAGATGTTCAGAATCCCATATGCACAGTGAGGAGAGTGGTACTATCCAAAAAGCTGTAAAGGCATGTACTTGCTTGACACTCATTACAAGGTAATGGAACTATCAATTTGAGTCACTGTTAGTGTCATTGTCCATCTTACACAAGAATATATTTATGATTCTAAGATAATCTATATTGGAACCTAATTCATATGTGTAACAGTTAGTCTACTGAAGTCTATGTCATCATGAGTTGTATATTCATCTGCCATTCTCCATAGCTCCTGCCATGCTCTAGATCCATATTTTTGACAAATTCAAGGACTATTAATATGCTAAGAAGGTAGCTATGAAGTGTGTCTACATTTGGGATGGTAGCACAAGAAGACAACATGGTGTTTTAAAGCTTAATTCAAAATTTTTAAGGGAAGAAAAGCAAGCCAAAACTAGAGTTGTGCCCTAATACATTTTTCGCTACAAGTTGTGATAGTAGTAGCTGGTCTTTCTAATGAGTTGAAAATAGGACATGATTGCAAAGAAACACTTGGATTAGGATAAAACAACATAAAAGCAAGCAAGAATTGGAGTTGTGTCCTACAAGTTGTGATAGTAGATGATCTTTCCAATAAGTTGAAACTAGGACATTATTGCTTGCAAATAAGCTTTTCATTTAGGATGAAAAGAAAATGAAGGAAAGCATAGTTATTCCAAAAATTGTAGTAACTATGAGGGTACTAGCCCTCTTTCATTTAGGCCAATTGGGCAAAACTATAGCAAGTGTGAGGGTACTATGCCTCTTTCATTCAAGCCAATTGGGAAAATTTTCATTAAGTGGTGTGATGATATTGGGCCACTTTTATTCAATCCAATTAAGAAGGTCAATCTTCATCTTTTGATGCATTGAATATATAGCTTTTATACATGCCTTGTCATACAATTAAAATGGAGACCAACAATGATAATGGCAACTGTATGGGACTTCTGATAAGATAAGTCATCAATTCAAACTAAGTGCATTTGTATATAGACATGGGTAAATGGAATGAATTCATTGTGACAATGCATATGTGTATGATTCATTGGTTTAAAAAAAAAGCAGTTTGTACACACTCAAGGATATTCACGCAATAGTAGCTTGTTCTCAACAATTGTAGGTAGTGTGGCATGATAAGGTTTATGCAAGGTATATTCAAGATAGATCCGCACATTGTTTAGCTTAAGTGTAATGTGGTTAGTTAGTAATAAGGGTAAAGAGCCTAAAGACAAAGTGTGCTTCAATTGCAACCAGTATCACCTTGTAGGTTACTATACAATAGGATCAATTTGTGGATGAGTAAGTTGGAGAACCTATTATTACAAAAGTTGGAGAAGTTGCTTCTAGTGGAGATTAATTCACAGATTTAGGGATCAAGAATGGAGTAATATATATGCCAATAGCACAACTTGTGCTCTCAAAACCAATGAAGTATCAAAAAAGAAATTATCTATAGGTGCATCTTCCCATGTTGTTTAGAGTCATCATCTTGTGATGAAGAGCTACAAACATAGTTGATTTTTCTAAGACTGTGAGACATGCAGTTGTTCTGAGATTGAGGAAACAAATTGTGGACTGATTTGATCTCTTGGCTTTGACCTAGTACATATGTCTATCAAGGTGTTGTTAGTGGTATTTATATGATTCTGGGTTATATATACAATTTACTCAATGGGGTATGCATCTAGCAGTTCTCTTCATTTACCCTTGAGACCTACCCTATGCATGACATCTATGCCTATTGTATGCATGGTTTTTGACACATTGCAGTTGTGACAATCTTTAGTGTTGGTTTTTCGTGGCTTGTTCCTTCTTGGTTACTTAGAGTTGGTTGTTGGCATATTATTGCAGTTTGTTATAGTAGCCTTTTATTTCAATTTTCTACATTCTATTTGAGGGAAATCACTTGTACTTAACAGTTACTTGCCTACAATTTGTGGAAAACTATTCTTATGGCAGTATCTCTCGTCTCCCTCTTGATTTAGTAGTAGTTTTGGGGCTGATTTGCAAAGTATTACAACAACCCATTTTTTCCTTATGTGCACTTTCTTGGTCTCATTATGGCTAGTGGTTCTCATGACAATACTATCTTTAATATTGAGAAACTAGACGGGACCAATTACACCTATTGGAAGATTTAGATATAACAAGTTTTAGTGCAGAAATTGCATATCAGACCACTCAAAAATAGGGATGATAAATCCCAAAACATTGCAGTTGAGGATTGGGATGAACTAGATGAGCTATGCAAGTCCAGAATCATTTTATCACTCTCTAAATAGGTTCATTTTAATATTTTAACTAATAATCTGACTGCATATGAGCTTTGGAGATACATATTAATAATCTTTATGACAAAGAAGAGACTTGCATCTCAAATATATTTACTAAAATAGTTGATGGACCTTCACATGAAGGAAGGGACTTATATGTCTACACACTTGAATGAGTTTCACTCACTACAAGGATATTCACGAATAGTAACGCGTAGTTCCGATGCAAATTAGCAGTGTCGCTACACAAATAACGATGGTACTCAAACAAAAAAAGGATCTAAGCCCGAGCACGACATTTTGTTGTGAAAAGCAAAAGAGAGAGAGAAATAGATCGTGTGTTTGGGAGGGAGAGGGAGAGAAAGAGAGAAAGAGAGAGGAGAGATTCTCATCGTCGCCACCGCTATTCGCGAAGAAGAGGAGGAAGTGCACAAAGGGCAAAGAGGAGCCATCGTCACGAAGAGGAGATGAAGAATCCATCATCGGGCTTTTGCGATGAGTGCATTTCTCCCTCTTGGTTTGTTCTTGTTCTTTCTCCTTTTCTTTTGTTTTTTTTGTTGAGAATGACATGCATTGAGGGAGAAAGAGAGAAAATGAGGGAGAAGAAGAAAGAAAAAGGGAGAGAGAGAGAGAGAGAGAGAGAGAGAGAGAGAGAGAGAGAGAGAGAGAGAGAGAGAGAGAGAGAGAGAGAGAGAGAGAGAGAGAGAATAAACATGAAACATAATAAAGAAAGAGAGAAATAGAGAGAGAAAGGGGGAAAGAGAGGGAGAGAGAGAGAGAGGGAGAGAGGAGAATGAATGAGACAATACAAGGGGTAGAGAAAAACGAAGTGAGGGTTTGTTCTTGTTCTTTAATTTCTTCTTTAAAAAAAAAAAAAAAAACAATGATGTGCATTGAGGGAGAAAGAGAGGAAATGAGATGGGGAGAAGAAGAAAGAAAAAGGAAGAAAGAACAAGAGTGAGAGGGAATAGACATGAGACATAATAAAGAAAGAGAGAAATAGATAGAGAGAGGGAGGGAGAGAGGAGAATGAATGAGAAAACATGAAGGGGTAGAGAAAAACAAAGAGAGGGTTTATTCTTGTTCTTTAATTTCTTCTTTTCTTGTTTTTTTTTTCTTACAATGATGTGCATTGAGGGAGAAAGGGAGGAAATGAGATAAGAAATGAGAGAGGGTGGAGAATGTGGTGCATTGAGGGAGAACGATAGGAAACGAGAGAGGGAGAGGAAGAAAGGAAAAGGAAGAGAGAATGAGAGAGAGAGAATAAACATGAAAGATAACAAAGAAACTAGGAAAGAGGGAGAGAGGGAGGGAGGGAGAATGAGTGAGAAAACATAAGGGGGTGGAGAGAAACAAAGAGAGGGGCAACAAAGAAAGAGAGAAAGAGAAAATAAGATAGAAAATAAGATAGGGAGAATAAGAAAGAAAGAGGAAGAGAGAAATGGGCATCGCGTCTGTTGTGCACAATCGTCATACACCTTGCATCAAGCATGTCACATGGTATCTCCTAGAATGCATTGCAATTGATTGATAAACTTTGACCAACGATGAGAGGACAGGAAACCTAAGTCGCAGGTTAGACGGCGGGCGCTTCCGTTGAGGAAAGTTTTGTGAGGCAAATCAAAATCTCTTGGCACGGTGAATTATGAAAGAGTGAAATTTGTGCGAATGTCATATGCGTTAGTGACTCATCTTGGAACCAATCCCTGAGGTGTAGGAGAGTCGCAATGGAGCCGCGGCAATCAGTCGAGAGGTGCTTCCCTATGTGTGTATTACGAGGCATTATGCCTATATGTTATGGGATCTCCCTCTAAGGAGAAGGGAAGGTGAACATTGGACTACATATTGGATATAAACATAAAATCTTCATAAGCATTTAGTGCAAAGTGAGTTTTAGACGCTCCTGGCCCATGAGGCCGTGTGGTGGGGTTGTTTGTCGTATGCATGAGGTTCAACTAGTGCCATAGCCAGTGCTAGCCCATTTTAAGTCCCATCAGTGGTGCGTCTACCTGGAGCTGCCAACAAGTGGTTGTTCTCAAATCTAGGGTTTTTAGGGGCCAAATAGTTAGTTTATGTCCTCTCACAAGAACCGTCAAGCTGAAATACAAAATGTAGAACATGCTGAGTGGTTGGAGATTGTAAGACGCTATTCTCCTCAAAGGAGCAGCCCGTTATGCATGAGTGGCAGTGGTTCTAGTAACCTAGGTGTTACGAGTAGCTCTTTGAGTGCAAGTGGAAGTCTTGAACTTTCCTATTTCCAGTTAATCAGCCCGCAAGAAGTGGGGGTATAGTGTTGCCTAACAAACTCATGTTGTCAATCCGGTTGTTGTAGCCATGGCACAATCTATCGCAATTCCAGCAGGTACACCAGATTTACCAACGTTTGGAGCACCGTTGCCCATTTTCCATGGGTTAGTAGAAGAAGATGGACAACTCCACATTAAGGAGTTTCAAATGCTCATGTTCAACTATGGAAGCCAAGATAAAGGACACCTAATGATGTTCTTCAACATGACGTTAAAAGGAAGAGCGACAGTGTGGTATCATGGTCTAGAAGCCGGAACTATAACTAGCAGTGCCCAATTCTTTACGGCTTTCCATAGAGAGTTTGCTCCTGAGAAGGATGGACAATATTGATTGCATATTCTGAATGTAACACCCCAAGAGCCAAATGAGAATGTCCAAGCATATGCGAAGAAACTAAAGCAAGTTCTTCGCAAACTTAATGCTTATATTCTTATTGCAACAGCTGCACAGTTGCAATATTTTCTACATGGATTGGATTTTAATATTGAGGTGCAGTTGAGTAGTATTGCTTTAGCCGATATTGGCACTGCCATTACCCAAGCAGAAGGAGTAGAGGATTGTTTCACTTTTTACCAAAAATGCCTCTTTTACAGCTCTTGGGCAAACCTTGTGGCCTTTAAATGGGGGATCAAATGGATTTTGATTGACAAATGGACACTTTCATTGGATTTTCAATGTCAAAATGTATCTAGAAAATCTCCATCTCCTTGATCCATGATTGTTCCCTTTTTTACCCTTGCAAGTGGCTTATGCAGCAAGGATAAATTGAACTGGTAATAATTTTGCCTTGACCAATGGGAGTCAAGGGGACCCCATGTTAAAAACGAGTGGTAGAGGGAGTATCATGTCAAATTTTCCTATGTTACCAGCTTCTCCTAGCATGACTATGCCTATGGCTAGTCAAGCGGCCTCACTGAATAGTGGTGGAAATCAAACATTGAATCCTAATGTTCTCCCAGTTGGTCAACGGCTAATTCCTAATCAAGTGGTTAGGCCCATGGGATGACAGACTGACGATCGCAGCTATGAGTCGAGTGCTTCTAATGTCCTTGGTGAAGTTAAGGACATGATGAAGCACTACACCGATATGATCTCTGAACGATATTCACAAATAGCTGTGGATGTCAATTTTCTTAAGAAGCAGCAGAATTTGATAGGGAGTCAATGCCCTGAAGAGGGTGTCCCCTCAAGATTCAACTGTAAGTGGTGTGGGGGCCAATATTTCCCTAGGAATTGCCTGAATATCAAATGTGACATTTTCGGGAAGTCTGGCCACTTAGTCGCTACCTATTGGAGTAAGATCAGTTCTCTCCAACAAGGGAGTAAACAACCAGGTCCAGTTAACCATCGCGCACAAGGGAATAATCTCCAACAAGACAAGGGACCAAGGCAAGTACTGCAAAGAGAAAAGGCTATTGTAGAGGAGTTACCTCATGGCAATGTGGAGTCAGTCTTATTGAGGCTGTACGTGTCAATGATACTGAAACTTCTAATCTACGAGTCGTAACAAGAGGTCAAAAGATTAAAGAGGGTGACAAAGGAATTGTAAAACCTGTCGAAGGAAGCCCTAAGCAAGATGCTGGGGAAAAGCGAGTCCTGAATCCTAATAAGGAAGGTGGACTGTTAAGACCTTTTGGTAGTAAAGTCGATTCCAAGGAGGATAAAGGATTGCCAAGAAAGAAGGTAAAGGCTAAAAAAGAGGCACCAAAGCCAATGGAAAGACCAAAGGAGAGAATGGTTTGATGCGAGAAGAAAACTTTGGCTAATTATCACGACTTTGATCTAGCAAGTTCCCTTTGCGAAGTCAAACTAGACTTGAATCTCCTGCAATTGATTATTGATTAAACTTTCTCCAGGAGTATGTAAGGAATTCAAGAAAATCATGCGTATAGGGTATATAGTAGAACCTTTGGGCATAGCTAGAGTGGGAGAAGATTGGTTTGATCATGCTGAAAAGCATTGCCCTAGGGTTCCAGCATATGTGGATGGAATATTAGTGGAGCACACTATCGTGGACACTGGATCCTCCGTCAATATCATAAGTTTAGACTTGATGGAGAGGTTAGGTTTAGAGATTCAAAAAGACAGGACCACACTTCTTAGGATGGCTGATATCTCTTTAGGCCAAGAGGGCCTATTAGTTTGCAGTAAAATGTGCTATTTCTTTAGGCCAAGAGGGCCCTATCTTTGTTTGGTGCAGGTACGTTTAATGCTTTGTTTTTTTAGTGATTGCATCATACAGGTTGACGAAGTCGCTAGAGGGAGACTTTGCTGCGAAGAAGCTTCTTGTGGCCATTCCATGTGGTTTTGTCCCCTTTTCGAGTTTTTCCCTTAAGCAATTAATGATATATGTGTGGGTGAGGGTTTTCTTTCTTGTTGGGGACCGGCAATCAAGGCATGAAGTCCCATGTTTAGGTTAGGTATGTCTAGGGGAGGTTTGAGTAGTCATTGCCTCCTGCAAGGCATTGTCGGGCATTGAAAGAATTTGTTTTAGATGGGATTTCTAGTGACCCTGTTCTGCTGACCTGCTAGGCGGCCATTCTAGGAGTTCTTGCTAGTTGTGAGGCAGTTAGAGAAGCCTACTAAAATAATGATGGAAAGAGACAAAACCCAAAAAAACTGAAAGACTATTAATATATGAATATACGGAGGTGTGTAAAAAGGGGTTTGACCCTCATAAAAATAGAAAAGGAAAGAAAGAAAAATCCTTGAGCTCTTGTTTCTCGCCTTGTGAAGGCCTGGTAGGTTCCTGGGGATGAGACAAGATCCATGGCCGATGCCTTGTCTTCCTAGGGGTGGCATCTAGTAGAAAAATAAAGAATATAAGAAAGTTGGAGAGAAAATAAAAGTGAGCGTTAGAAAAGGATTAAGTGTCACCTTGCAAGGGCTTGGTAGGTTCTTGGATACCGAGACAGGACCTGACGCCGATGCCCTATTCTCCTTGGGTCACTACGCTCAGCTCCCTTCTTTTTACACGCCCAAGTATAAAAAAATAAAAGCCTAAAAGAAGAAATGTGCTAAAAGAAACTATTTCTTGATCAGGCTATAGGAGTTCTCGCCTAGTAGAAGCTCCTAGTTAAGTTGTCCTTAGTTAGGTAGGTAGTTCAGACCACCACTTAAGATGACCTCTTTAATCGTTCTTTTTAGCTTGGATGTGTTGGAGCAGTTGGTTAACGACTGGCTTCAAACTTTCTGTCAGATTATGCTAGGCCTACTCCTCGTGGATTTCATGCCTGTGTTTTGACAAGGGGTAGGGTGAGAGCTATAATGTGTTGTGTTGTGTATTTTTTGTATCAACTTGATGCTCCTTTTTGTTGTTTCTATACAGATCTCTTCGTGGGACTCGACGGGCTGAGTCGCCCTATCCCGTGGTTGCCAATCACATATGAATTTTGATGCCGAGAAATGCTTAAAAATAGCCAAAAATTACGAATTTCATGGAAAAAATAGACTTCATCAAAGGCGGCGGCGGCAATCAATATGATTTTATGCAGCAATGCCCGAAAAGTGCTCAAAAGAGCCATTAGACGGCGGTCGGAGAATTTTCATAATTTTTTGGTATGACAGACGAGACCCTAGGGGATGCCTAGTAGTGGAAGACTTCAAGACGGACGCCAGAATTTTTCAGACCACAATTCGGGTACTGAATGCGCAATAGGGAGTCCCCGGATGATTTTAAGCGGCAATGCCCGGAAAGTGCTTAAAAGAGCCACTAGACGATGGTTGGAGAAATTTCATAAATTTTTGGCATGACAAATGAGACCCTAGGAGATGTCCGGCAATGGAAAACTTCAAGATGGACGCCTAGGATTTTTCAGACCACTATTCGGGTACCGAATGTGGAAGAGGGAGTGCCCGAAAAGCCAAAGGCCAAAATGCCAAGTGGGAAAGGACTTTAGGAGAGCCCAAAGGGTGTGACCCTTTGGGGCTCCATTTCAAAAGCCCCAAAAATTAAAAAAAAAGGGGGCAGGGAGGGGGGGGGGGGAGGGGAGTTTGTTTTTTCTCACGCGGGCAAGAATGGAGGCGCTATGAATCCAAATGGAGGAGAGATGGGTTATGGGGCCAGAGAACAACCCCCCAACTGTTCTTGGGCCTTTTCTTCTTCCTATCTTCACTCTCCATCGCTCCAATTTGCTCCTTCAATGGCTGCCCAGTTGTGGAGATGCAGATCTATTCTTTCTCTCTCCTCCATCTCTCTCCTCTAAGCAGCGGTTTGCATGCAAGAAGTCAAGAAGAAGAGAGGCTGAAGGATGCTAGTCCGGCTGTGATCGGATTGCTTCAAGATGAAGAGGAGGCTGAGGAAAGAGGTTTAGCACTGAAGAATGGTTGTTGGTCAGCGGTCCGTGGGCTGGCTAGAATAATTATTAAAAAACCCGCAACACGCAAGACACGCGGTATGCTTCAATTTTATGAAGAAAATTGCTTATTTTTGTTGTTTCATGGTCCAAATGTTATTCATATGTGATGAATTTTTGTTTGAACCTTATTTGCATCATGTTTGAGGGCTGTAACTACAAATGTAGAACCTGTGATGATTTAGAGCCGTTATTAATTCTTTAAAACCTGCAAAATATCATTTTTAATGGAAATTAGTGATTTTTTCCGATTTTGAGTTGGGAAAAAGGAATGGAAATGGAATAAACTTAGAGAAAATGTTAAGTTTCAGTCAATATAATAATCCAACACAAATAAATCAGAAAATACCTATTTTTCATGAATAATAGATTAAAAATAGCAAAAAATAGAGAAAATTAGGATTTTTGCTCTCAAAAAATATAAAAAAATAAGATTTATGTGTGTGAATGTTTGGCAAGGTTAAAGCATGAGGTTAAGCCTTTGTTTGGCCTTGTACTTTGTGTTATAGTACGTGTTTATTATGTTTTACATATAAAAATTGACACAAAACACCCATTTACTTCTATGCACCGCAGCAACACCTAAATGGTGAGTTGGGGAGGAAGTTTGTGCGATGATATAATTGCTAAAAAGATATAAATTCTGATTTTCCTCTTTGTGCATAGCATTTAGGGATCGTTCCATAATTAAATATAGACAACTAGTAGCACAGAAGTTCCCATGCTAGTCCCTAAAGCAGCGTAGCACGTAATGCTTAGTTAAAATTCATGAAAGGGATGTTTTCTGCATCTCACATGGCTGGTTTTTTTAATCATAAAATGGTTGTACACAATCTTCATACATCTTGCATCAAGCATGTCACGTGGTATCTCCTAGAATAGATTCACACGTACGAAACATGTGATGTATACGAAGCTTGCCACATTGTCAATGCTCCATTGTGTGAATCTATTGTGTGCATGCCACATTGTGAATCTCCTAGAATAGATTCACACATGGAGTCCAACGAATATCAACGGATTCACGTGCATGGAGTCACATTGACTCTACCTTTCCAAGCTTTGCACAAGAGCCAAGGAATCTTCGGCTCCATCTAGCTATGGATGGTGTGAACCCATTCGGTCTCCACTCAACTTCTTACAGTGTGTGGCTTGTAGTCCTTGTTAACTACAACATCCCACCATGGCTTTCTATGAAGAAAGGACACCTTATCCTTAGTTTGCTTGTTCATGGCTACTATAAAGTCAAGAATATCGATGTCTATTTCCTTCCATTAGTCAATGAGCTTAAGATATTGTGGGTGTTGAGATATCGAGCTCCACTCGTGATACGCCAGGGTGACCGTTGTGTATTTATGTCACCGACTTGTCAGTTTTTGCAGACGTGGTTGGTACACCGCCCATGAATAATAGCTACATGATAGGTATCCTCATCTACTCTAGTTCGTGGCTCAGTTAGTATGCCACCTTAGTTAGTTGAGTTTGGTTTGAGACCCATATATAGGGTTCTTCTATTTCTTTGTATGAGAGTTCTTTTGGCTTCCACAACTAAGAAGAGAAAAACAGTTTTCAGCCTCCACCCTTGTGTGTCTTCCCCCATTGTGCAAGCAAGAAAGCTACAAGTGAGACTCCTTCCTTCTCTCCCACAATCTTGACATGGTATCAGAGCCTTGTTTGTGGTAAGGAGCTCAAGAAAGCAAGCCAAGCTCGTGGTGTTCTGGTAAGAGGAGCAGTGTTGCTTTCATTTTCTATTTTGGGAGCAGATCTCTACAGGTAGCACAGCCGGAAATTGCAAGAGTGCATTGTCTCAGGTTGAGACGCCCTTCGCGGTGAAGCAAGAGGGCAGTATATGCTGCGGGAAAGAGCATTAGCTTTTGGCGACCCTGTTTTTTTGATTTGAGGCCATTTCGGGGCCTGTTTTGGAGGTGGAAGTTTTTTGCACACACTCAGGAAAAAGCCCTGTTTTATGCTGTGGGACCACTGTTCTACAGGTCGGTGAAAAGTTACCACAGATATTGCATCGTATGTGATGCCAGGAGGCATATTCCACGGTGGATTCCGTGAGGTTTTACGGTGGATTCCGTAAGCTTAGATGACCGGGGCTCATACGCAAAGAGGATTCTTTGTGCGAGAAGTTGATGGGGACACCTGTCCTTTTCGGGCGTTTCATTAATTTAGTGTGTACATGGGTGATTCCATAGCGGGTGATTCCACAAAATGCATATTAAATTAATAAGCGTTTATGAGCTTAGAGTGCGCACTCGTAATAAATTAAGGTTAGGATTTATTTCTAACCGGTTGATTTATTTATGTAGCTGAAGACTGCTAGGTATTCACTTTTGTCGGTTTAATTGTGTTATTTTACTAACGATTGTGAATGCTTTAGTTGATGTGTAGAGATAGCAGCAGTGGCGGAGGAAAGCATTGGAGTCTAGCGGGTTTTCGATCTTTGGACTATATTTTGATAGGCGCCACGCCTATATTTTGTTATGTCTATAGAGACATCGATTATTTATTATTATTTTGTATGCGCTTATGCGCCTGAATATATTATTTCTATTTGGATATTGAGATTGGGCGTGCCAGACACTATGGGCACCGTCCATTAGCTTTATTTTCTTATTTTTGGTAGAAAGCAAACTCAAAAGCTAAAAGCTTGTCATATTTTTGTAATTGGGCTATTTTTGAGCATAAAGATTGGAAATATACATTAAATACATGCTTTGTGAAGCGCTCACACAAGGCATGGGGGAGATTGAACCCAATTTGTCTCTTGCTTCATGTCGTGCTTGCTTTTACATGGGTTTTTGTGCTAAAAAGTAGAGTACTTTGTTCTTGGGGACCTTCTGGGATTCACCACGTGAGCTATCTGCGTCCAATCTGCGCACCAGTGGTATCAGAGCGGAGCAGAGATCAAGGGCTTCCAATCGCTACCAATCTCGGGCGAAGGCGGAGCTCCAGGAACAAACGGCCTCTACAGTCAATCTCGTCGCGAACCGTCGATATAGGCAGACTTCTGGCGATCAAGAACCCCTATTTCCACTGTCAGATCGCGAAGGACCAATCTCTGCAGGCGGAGGACCACTCATCTATTCTCTTCATCAAGTCGTTCCAAACAGAGATAAGATTTCTTCTTAATCAAGTTTAGTATGACATTAAAGCTTAATCTTAAGCTTGAGAAGCTTTAAAAGCTTCAAATTGTCAAATCGATCAGCAAGAGAAGCCCCCGAAAATCACGCGCGGAAAAAACGGACCCCCCCCCTTCACGAAAAAACGGCGGCCTGTTTTAAGCTTATTAAGCTTAAGCTTAATTCATTAAGCTTAAGTCCCTCCATACTCTGCAAGTCAGTTAAGCCAAACAAAGTCAGTAACTCCGGGTCCTGCGCACCAGAAGACAAGTTCAGTAAGTCACTTGGAATCAAGTCCTGCAAGTTCTGCAAGTCGGCTAAGTCCAGCAAGTCAACAACTCTGCAAGTCTGCTAAGTCTGCAACTCTGCAAGTCAGACTAAATCAGAACTGACTAGTGCATAAAACTCATAGAAGACTTGTTCGTATGCAAAAACTCTGAACTGGAAAGTTGTTCGTAACAAGCTGTTTTACCTATCTGCAAGTTCGTTGAAGTACTTTCAGCAAACGGAGACAGAAATATTTCAGAATTTCTGAAAATTGAAGAAGAAAATACCCAAAAATACATAGCCTTGTAACCCCAAATTTGAGCTACGCTCATCCCGCTAACTGATTTTGAGTGAGAAAGATTTGTTGAGTTTTATAGGATGACTACCCCACATATGGATGATCCTATGGCTGAAGACGACCTACCCGAGCCTACCATGGAACAAAAGCTGGATCTTATCATGCTGCAATTGGAAGAAGAGCGAAGAGCTAGGCAAGCCTTGCAAGCGCAATTGACAAAGCTACAAGGAGCGTCCACTGATAAAGAAGAACCTCAAGCTGAAGATCTGATTCGCCGTACCATCGATGCCACTCTTGAAGCACAAACCATCCGCAAGGAATCCAAGATAAGTAAACGAAGTTTCAAGTTTCGCACTTTCAATGGCATAAGAGAAGGAAAGACTGTTTTATCATTCATTAGCCAGTTTGATGACTATTTTCATGAGGAAACTTATCCCGAGAAAGATAAAATCAAGTGTGTTACTAATCATCTGATAGATAGAGCATCACTTTGGTGGACTGTAGTCCGCAAGAGCATAGAATGTCCTGCTACATGGGAAGATTTCAAGAAGAAGTTAATGCAAAATTTCCTACCACCGCAATTTCATGAGAAGGCTATCAAGCAATGGGATTTACTTCAACAGCGCGATCGTGAGCCTATTCCACAGTATACAGAGCGTTTTTGGAATGCACTCCTACAGCTACGCATGCTTGAAGACGTACCAGAGACGACACATAAGCGGAAGTACATGTCTGGACTTCTTGGACATTACTACGCTGAGGTGAACATGTTCAAGCCTGCTACCCTTGAAGACGCCATCTCCTTAGCCCACGACACTAAAGATAAGTTACGCGGAAGAGATCGACGACCACAGCCATTCCAAGCAAACGGTAATTATGGATCTAAACAATTCAATTCCAATTTCAGAAGGTTTAATCCAGGTCGTTTCTCATCACCATCTTTCCGTAAGAATTGGCCTAAACCACCTGCATTACCATCCACTGTCAATCCAAATCCTAAGCCTATCCAACAAGCAAATCCAAATATACCCAGACTCCCAGCCATTGCAAATAATGTGACCAAAGCCAAGCCCATCGTATGCTACAAGTGCCACCAGCCAGGGCATCTCGCAGCAAATTGTCATTCCAAGAAGCCATCAGCACATATCAACTACCTTGGAGCTATGGACGAAGACGAGCATGAGGATATGCCAGATTTCACTGAAGAAGAAGATGATCCTACTACTACTTCCGACACTTTACCAGGTATGCCTACTTCACATTCATTGTTGACTATGAAATGTATGGTGCATGGAAAAGAAAGAATTATATTGCATGATGACGGTAGTACCCATGACTTTATTTCAGCAAAATTGGTAAAGGAATTGAAATTGCATACAGTACCTACGCACCATCGCATAAAAGCTGCATTTTTAGGCACTAGGTACAATGGCACACAAGAAGTTCAAGATTTAGAAATTCAAATTGGTCCATATATTGAAAGAAGAAATTTCTTAGTTGTCCCATTACAGTCTAGCGACATTATTCTAGGAATGCCATGGAGACACCAACATAATCTCAATATAGATTATTCCACACACACAATGAATATAAATTTTCAAGGAAAATCTATTACATTATTTGGTATGCATGCATCTCATATGTTTCCACTGCTTTCGCATACTCAAGCAAAACGTGCACTACGCAAGAATACTAAATCATATCTCATTTGGGTGAATAAATTGCACGCAAAAGAAACTCATATGCACCCTAAGCATAAGGAATTTCTTGCATATTTTAAGGATTGTTTTGCAGAAGACTTACCACCAGGTTTACCTCCATCACGTCCAGAAGACCATAAAATTGACCTAATACCTAGCACACAACCACCTTGCAAAGCCCCATATAGGCACAATAAAATAGAGCAAAAAGAAATCCAGAGTCAAGTAGAAGAATTACTAAATAGAGGTTTAATTCGACCTAGCAGTTCCCCATTCGGTGCACCTGTGCTCTTAGTCAAGAAAAAGAATAATACTTATCGGATGTGTATTGACTACCGAGCACTAAACAAGATCACTGTAAAGAATAGGTATCCTATACCTAGAGTTGATGACCTTATGGACAAATTGCAAGGATTTTCTATATTTATTAAAATTGACCTTAAGTCTGGATATCATCAAGTGAGGCTAGATAGATCCGACATATTTAAGACTGCATTCAGGACACAGTTTGGCCATTACGAATTCTTAGTTATGCCATTCGGATTAACTAATGCACCTGCCACTTTCAGTAGAATGATGAACCGTATTTTTCTAAAATATCAATATTGTGTGATTGTTTTCTTTGATGATATTTTAGTATTCAGTCAAAGTGAAAAAGAGCATTATCAGCATTTATCATTAGTTTTTCAATTACTGAAAGAAAATCAATTGTTTGCAAATCCTGACAAGAGTGAATTCTTTAAGACAGAAATAGAATATCTAGGTCATATTGTATCAAAAGAAGGAATAAAAGTTGATCCTAAGAAAATTGATGCAATATTGCATTGGCCTATTCCTAAAAATGTACATGAATTACGCTCATTCCTTGGTCTTGCTAGTTTCTATAGGAAGTTTGTACGTAATTTTTCATTACTTGCTTTACCACTGACCAAACTTCTTAAGAAAGGTATTGTTTACCAATGGACTGAAAACCAGCAGAAATCCTTTGATTTACTCAAACGTGCATTGACCAAAGCCCCTGTCCTACAATTACCTGACTTTAACAGACCATTCTTTCTAGTTGTGACTGATGCTAGCGGATCAGGAATAGGAGCCGTGCTAATGCAAGACAACCATCCAATAGCATATTCTAGTTCTAAGCTGAAACCCTCTGAGCTCAAATATTCCACTTATGACAAGGAACTCTTAGCAGTTGTACAAGCATTAAAACAATGGAAGCATTATTTAATGGGTTCAGAATTCATGATAAAGACTGACCAGCAAAGCATTAGACATCTACTTAGCCAACCCCAAATTTCTGACCGTCATATCAAATGGGCTTCATTCATTCAAAGTTTCCATCCTATCATTCAATACCAACCTGGAAAAGAAAATGTAGTTGCTGATGCATTGAGTAGAAGACCTGCAATTCATAACATTTCTATCATATCTTTTGATTCTTTGATTGCTATGAAAGACACATATCACCAGGATATTACTTTTCATTCTGATTGGCAAAAATTAGTTCAAAATAACTTCATTCCTGTTGATTCATTGTCATATAATGATGGATTCATGTTCTTTGAAAAGAGACTGTGTGTTACTATTCCATTCCGATCTTTTGTTTTGAATGAAATTCATTGTCCCCCATATCAAGGTCATAGAGGTATCATTTCTACATTACGCATGTTAACTGAAGATTTTTATTGGCCGCATATGGATGCAGATGTATCTAATTTTGTTTCTGAATGTCTGATTTGTCAAAGAATAAAAAGACATCATGGTAAACAGTATGGACTATTAATGCCTTTATCTATTCCATCTAAACCTTGGGAACATATATCTATGGATTTCATTACTGGCTTACCAAATACTAAATCTAACCATGACATGATTTGGACAATTGTAGATAGATTTAGTAAGCAAGCATATTTCATTGCATGTAAGAAAACTTTAATAGCATCACAAGCAGCACAGTTATTTTTGAAAACTGTTTTTACTAACCATGGATTGCCGAAAGTGATTATTTCAGATAGAGATTCTAGATTTTGTAATAACTTTTGGATTACACTGTTTGCAAATCTAGGCACAAAGATTGATTTCTCGTCTGCATTTCATCCAGAAACAAATGGACAAACAGAAGCCACAAATAGCACTATTCTAGATCTTTTACGTGCATACACTATCTCTAAACCTCAGACATGGGATACTCATTTACATTTATTACAGTTTGCTTACAATAATACACCGCACACATCTACAAAGAAAGCACCTTTTGAAGTTATTTATGGATATAGATTATCTACACCTGTTGCATCTTTGTCTAATAGAATACAGACTGCCGATGATATTGCTGTTATGCATAACACTATTTTTGATGAAGTAAAGGATATGATTGCTAAAGCCCAACAATCATATACCAAACAAGCCAACAAGAAAAGACAAGCCATGAATTTCAAAGTTGATGATTATGTCTGGCTTAGAATAGAAAAGCGTAGACTGCAAAGTGTAGATAGACATCCAATTGTCAAATTAGCCCCTAGATTCTACGGACCATTTAGAATCATTCATAAGATTAATGACAATGCATTCAAGTTAGAACTGCCATCCCATTGGAAAATTCATAATACATTTCATATTAGTTTATTGAGACCATTTAGAGGACAATTACCTATCCACCCTGTCTATGAAAACCCACCTTTACTAGAAGAAGAGACTGAAATACTTGAACCAGAAGCCATTATAGACACTGACTACATGACCACTAGAACTGGCCGAAGGTATTCTAGATATCTAGTAAAATTTAAGAACCATCCTGTAGAGGAAGCACAATGGATGCACGCTAGAGACTTAAATGCTTTCCCCACTCTGTTAGCTCCACATTGAGCTAATAGCAATTGAGGTCAATTGCTATCCCACCCCGGGGGTATGATGCCAGGAGGCATATTCCACGGTGGATTCCGTGAGGTTTTACGGTGGATTCCGTAAGCTTAGATGACCGGGGCTCATACACAAAGAGGATTCTTTGTGCGAGAAGTTGATGGGGACGCCTGTCCTTTTCGGGTGTTTCATTAATTTAGTGTGTACATGGGTGATTCCATAGCGGGTGATTCCGCAAAATGCATATTAAATTAATAAGTGTTTATGAGTTTAGAGTGCGCACTCGTAATAAATTAAGGTTAGGATTTATTTCTAACCGGTTGATTTATTTATGTAGCTGAAGACTGTTAGGTATTCACTTTTGTCGGTTTAATTGTGTTATTTTACTAACGATTGTGAATGCTTCAGTTGATGTGTAGAGATAGCAGCAGTGGCGGAGGAAAGCATTGGAGTCTAGCGGGTTTTCGATCTTTGGACTATATTTTGATAGGCGCCACGCCTATATTTTGTTATGTCTATAGAGATATCGATTATTTATTATTATTTTGTATGCGCTTATGCGCCTGAATATATTATTTCTATTTGGATATTGAGATTGGGCGTGCCAGACACTATGGGCACCGTCCATTAGCTTTATTTTCTTATTTTTGGTAGAAAGCAAACTCAAAAGCTAAAAGCTTGTCATATTTTTGTAATTGGGCTATTTTTGAGCATAAAGATTGGAAATATACATTAAATACATGCTTTGTGAAGCGCTCACACAAGGCATGGGGGAGATTGAACCCAATTTGTCTCTTGCTTCATGTCGTGCTTGCTTTTACATGGGTTTTTGTGCTAAAAAGTAGAGTACTTTGTTCTTGGGGACCTTCTGGGATTCACCACGTGAGCTATCTGCGTCCGATCTGCGCACCAGTATGCTCGTGTGCAGAGACATTGGGAGTTACAGAATCATCCTTGGTTCCTGTATATGCAAAATCGTCACTAGGAAGTGATTGTGTGGTTAAATACCACTTTCGTCAGTTTTGCAGATTTGCCCTTGTGAGGCTGAAGATGTGTTCTCTGCAGTGACAGAATTTTTTGCAGGATTCTATAATGGCGTCTAATTCTCTTTCACAGATTGTAACTGAAAAGCTTGACAGGAACAATTTCCAAGCATGGAAGTTTAGAATGACGAATTTCCTTATGGGAAAAGGATATTGGGAATTTGTTGCAGGAAATGAAGAAGAACCAGTTCTTCTTGATGTTCCCAATCAACAGCAAATGCAGGCATTCAAAGCATGGCATGAGAGAGCCAGGAAAGTTATGTACTGGCTGTCTATCAGCATTTCAGACTCTATGATTGTGCATATTCAGGATGCAAGTACGCCAAAGGAGGCATGGGATACTCTATCAAAGATGTATAGCACAAATACGCAAGCCAGGAAAATGCAGCTCAAGAAAGAGTTGCACAATGTGCAAAGAGAAAATATGAGCATCAATGACTACCACATGAAGGTGAAGAAGATTGCAGATGCACTTGCTTCCATTGGGTCGCCAGTGGAAGATGATTTAGTTTCTGTGACCTTAAATGGTCTAGGAAAGGATTATGCACAGTTTTGGACATCCATTTTAGTTCGTGAAAGATTTCCTGATTTTGAGGAGTTGATTGCTCTTCTAATTTCTGAGGAGCAGAGAAATGGTGGTGCATCTTCTTCAGGAGGAACTTCAAAAGAAACTGTCTTCTACTCAAATGCTGGAAGAGGTAGAGGCAGAGGTAGAGGAGGCCGATTTGGAGGCCGTGGTAGAAATCAGAATATGCAGCAAACTCAAGAAAACCAGTCCTATGGAGGAGGACGTGGTAACTCTAGAGGCAGGGGGAGCCAAAGAGGTCGTGGTGGATGGCAAAGAGGCCAAAATGCAAACAGTAATGTTGAATACTACTACTGTGGTAAAATGGGTCATATGGCTAAAGACTGCTATAAAAAGCAGAATGACATCATGAATGGAAAACTGCAACAAGGGAATTATGCATCTTCTAGTAGACAGGGTGATGACAGAAATGAGCACTTGTTTATGGTGCAGCACATGAACAATTCTGTGACAAGTGCAGAAGAAAGCAATGATGTATGGTATGTTGACTCAGGTGCATCAAACCACATGACAGGTCATGCAGAATGGATGGAGGATGCAAGAAAAATGGAAAAACCAGGATTTGTGGAGACTGGTGATGATACTGCACATCCTATTGTGCAGATTGGAAAAATTCCTTTGTCTATGCAGGATGGGAAAAAGAAATACCTGTCCGATGTATTTCATGTCCCGAATATCACCAAGAATCTGGTTTCTGTTGGTCAAATGGTTGAGCAGGGCTTGCAGGTCAGATTTAATCCTCATGGATGCTTTGTTGAGGATATGAAAAATAAAGGTCGCTTGATAGCAAAAGGAAAGAAGAAGGGCAGAATGTTTACATTGGATGCAGACATGTATGAATTGAGTGCAGCAATGTTTGCACATGGGACTGGTGTAGTTGCAGATATTGATATCTGGCATAAACGCATTGGTCATGTTAATGTACAACGACTTAAATCAATGCATGCCCAAAATATTGTTGCAGGTTTGCCTAGATTCAAGGTTGCAGAAATGCATAAGGTATGTGAATCCTGTCAGTTTGGAAAACAAGCAAGGAAACCATTTCCTAGACATGTTCAAGAGAGTAAGAAGCCATTGGAATTAATCCACTCTGATGTGTGGACTACTAAAGCTGCGTCTCTTGGAGACTGTCATTATTTTGTCACTTTTATTGATGACTATAGCAGAAAAGTTTGGGTGTATTTTATGAAAAAGAAAAGTGAAGTTTTTGGGCATTTCAAAACTCTTAAAGCTATGGTTGAAAAAGAAACAGGTCTGCAAATAAAATGCCTAAGGTCAGATGGAGGGGGAGAGTACCTCTGAAATGAGTTTGCAAGGTTCTTGCAGGAGCATGGCATAAAGCAGCAATATTCATGCAGTCATACCCCACAGCAAAATGGAATTGCAGAAAGAAAAAACAGACATATTGGAGAGGTATCTCGTGCCATGCTCAATGAAAAAGACCTGCTAGATTTTTATTGGGCTGAAGTAGTTGCTACAGCAGTCTACATAATGAACAGGACTCCCACTGCAGCAATACATGGAATGACTCCAGAGGAGAGGTATACTGGTAGAAAACCAGATATTTCTCATTTGAAAATTTTTGGTTGCATTGCCTATGTACATGTGCCAGATGAGTTGAGATCCAAGTTGGATCCAAAAGCTGAGAAGTGTATCTTTATTGGTTACTCTCTACAGCAAAAAGGGTATAGATGCTATAACCCTTCTACTCGTAAGTTTACAGTGAGCAGAGATGTTATTTTTGATGAGATGAGTAGTTGGTATAAACTAGTAAATGTGATTAATGATGTACATGCACAAAATGGTAATGCTGCACAGAATTCACAGCAGCAGTCACAAAATATTAGTGGACCTGGAGCGTCCTCTAGCAGTGGTTTACATTCTTCGCCATGGACAGGCATATTGAGATTAGGAGAATCTTCTCAAAGTAATGCAGATAGTGGTATGCAGGTATCACGAAAAGGAAAAGAGAAGGTTGATCAGCCCATGTTTGATGTGAATGCAGGTCACTCTTATGTGGATGGTGAATCCAGTGGCTCAAAACAGAGCATTGATGATGAGTTGGGTATTCCTTCTATTATTACACCTGGAGTAAGGAAGACCAGGGATGTTTTGAGAGCACCTAGGAGTGAACCCACTTTGCGTAGGTCTACCAGAGTTAGGTATCCTGTGGATAGGCTGAAATATGATGGATTTACAACCATTCACTATGCATATATGGTCAAGGTGATACAAGAACCAGAACCCACTTCTTTTGAGCAAGCCATGGGAAAAGAAAAATGGGAGAAAGCCATGGATGAAGAAATGGATGCCTTGGAAGCAAATGCTACATGGGAATTGGTACCTTTGCCTAAAGGTAAGAATGCAATTGGCTGTAAGTGGATTTATAAGGTGAAGCACAATGCAGATGGTTCTGTGAACAGATACAAGGCAAGATTAGTAGTCAAGGGGTATGCACAAACATATGGCATTGACTATGAAGAAACATTCAGTCCGGTTGCAAGGATGGCAACCGTAAGAGCAGTCATTGCTATGGCTGCATCAAAGGGATGGTCTTTACATAAGATGGATGTAAAGAATGCCTTCTTGCATGGTGATTTGCAAGAAGAGGTCTATATGGAGCAGCCACCAGGTTATGTGCATGCTGTTCATCCTGAGTTTGTTTGCAGGTTGAAGAAATCCTTGTATGGCTTGAAGCAAGCACCTAGAGCATGGTCTGACAAGATAGGACAGTATCTTGTCACTATTGGCTTTCGGATTTCCAAGGCAGATTTCTCACTTTATGTGAGAAAAACAGAGAAAGGTATTATGCTACTTGTCATTTATGTTGATGATTTGATTATGACAGGTGACAGTGATGAAGATATCCTTCATGTGAAAATGCTATTGAAGCAGAAGTTTGAGATGAAGGATTTGGGAGAGCTGCGTTATTTCTTGGGCATTGAGGTGATTAGATCACCAAGTGGGATACAGCTCTTGCAGAGGCAGTATGGATTGGACATGCTGTCCAAATATGGGATGACAGGCTGTAAGCCTATTTCAGTTCCTTTGGAGCAGAATGTGAAGCTGAGCACAGATGCAGGTGAGCTTCTGGAAGACCCTATTATGTACAGACGCATAGTAGGAAGTTTGATTTATATGACTATTACCAGTCCAGATTTGAGCTATGCTGTTGGGTTGGTAAATCAGTTTATGCAGGCTCCAAGGAAACCGCATTTGGATGCGGCTAGACACATACTCAGGTATGTGAAGTCCACATTGCAGTATGGACTATTTTATGAGACTGGGGTTCAGATACAGTTGCATGGATACACTGATGCTGATTGGGCTGGTAGCATTTCTGATAGATGATCTACCATTGGATATGTGTTCTCTTTTGGGAGTGCTGCAGTCACTTGGAGCAGCAAGAAACAGCCTACAGTTGCCTTGTCGAGCACAGAGGCTGAGTACAGGGGTGCAGCAATGGCTGCATGTGAGGTAGCTTGGTTGCATAAGCTACTTTATGATATGCATCAGTCTACAGATGGGCCAGTTGTCATTTATTGTGACAACATGAGTAGTATACACTTGGCAAATAACCCAGTCTATCATGCTAGAACAAAGCACATTGAGGTGCATTATCACTATGTGTGGGAGAGGGTTTTACTAGGTCTTATTGATCTAGTTTATGTCAGCACAGAGGATCGGGTAGCTGACATATTTACGAAGGCATTGGGCGCAGAGAAGCTGCACAAGTTCAGAGACCTGCTTGGTGTGCAGGAATTGGGATTGAGCTCGAGGGGGAGTGTTGAGATATCGAGCTCCACTCGTGATACGCCAGGGTGACCGTTGTGTATTTATGTCACCGACTTGTCAATTTTTGCAGACGCGGTTGGTACACCGCCCATGAATAATAGCTACATGATAGCTATCCTCATCTACTCTAGTTCGTGGCTCAGTTAGTATGCCACCTTAGTTAGTTGAGTTTGGTTTGAGACCCATATATAGGGTTCTTCTATTTCTTTGTATGAGAGTTCTTTTGGCTTCCACAACTAAGAAGAGAAAAACAGTTTTCAGCCTCCACCCTTGTGTGTCTTCCCCCATTGTGCAAGCAAGAAAGCTACAAGTGAGACTCCTTCCTTCTCTCCCACAATCTTGACAGTGGGAGGAGGGGGTCGCCATGGAATATATGAGCAAGCATGATGGTTGACAGTCCGTCAATATATGAGCCATTCTCATGTGGACCATGCATGACTTTCCAGGATTTTGTAACGTGTCCACTTGTATCTTTAGGACACGTCTTAGCAGTCCATCGGAAAGGATGTCTAGAAAGCTCCGCCCCGACACTCCCATGGAATGTTACAAGTTTTGCGATCTAGGGTTTTACGCGTCTACCACATAGCGGAAGTATTCCAGCCGTTCCCACTTAGGATCGACCTGAATTAGGGTTTTCCTGATTGGTCATTTTCTAACAGCAACTAGCGTCAGACCCAAGCGAACTACTTTACGCAGAAACGCCAAGTCCGAATCTAATTCACGCTGCAATTGGTTCAAGGAGAATGGAAAATGAGAGGTATGCAAAGCTCAACCTCTCTACCATAATGCATAGTCCCATTTCGTTCCCCTAAAACAACGTAAATCGGGTTCAAATATAACTCTAGGTCAACGCTTTTGTTGCTCTGTTCTTTGATGCTCTTCCTGCTATACATCGTGATTTGAGAAAAGTTTCCGGCCAACCAGGACCACCCATCCATAGGACGGACCTATGGCCCATCCTCCACACTTTCCTTGGGTTGTTTTAGTTATTTAATTACCTAACACATTAGTTGGACATATAACAACCAGTTTCTTTAATTAACCCGTTAGGCACTGGTTCCTTCACGTAATCTTATTACTTGACATAGAAAAACAATATCAGACAAGTTCCTTATTAACAGGTTATCATAATTATCTTTTGAATACAAAGAGTCCAACCCGTAGGCTTATCCACAATCTGCTCGAAGGCTATCCAACAATCCACAGGGATCACTAATCCAAGTTTTTGCTCGTAGACTAGTATGCGAGCCTCAAGATCCAATCCCGAGTCACGTTAGCCTCTTGTGTAGGACCCGAAAGGTGAGGGATTTACGGCCAGAGCCTCCTCTGGCACCCAAACGTCCTCCTGATCCAAGTAGCGCTCAATGGAGAGACCTCTTGCGGTGGGTTCTGTCCACTTTCCCGATGCGGTCAACAATCCCCTTAGTTAGGGTCAGGCAGGCAGTCGGGGGTAACTAAAGCTGCCTCTCCCTTTAGGACTTCAACCTAAAGTATAGAAATCCATTTTTTTAAAAATTCATTGATCAAACAAAGCCAAACAGTGCTCTAAAATCTGTATTCCATTGATCGTTTTTGTTATTGGCAAACTGCTAAGGAATGAATCCTTCCTTACAAATGCATCCAGCACTCGATCCGGGATGACTTGCAACTTGGCAAGATCCCCTATATCCTGGGTCAGGGTGTACCCTATTAACCCAACTTGGTCAAACCTTACGTTCATTGGTTACTTCAGTCTATCAGCTGGTCTTTAGTTTCCAATTAATCTTCCTTACTCAAGAAGGATACTAAAGTATTCATCCTCTTGCAAGATAACTTGCGTAAGGATCCGCCAACCTCATTGCGAGAATTTGGCCATTCTCTTATGATCCAATCACAAGATTATATGACTCCACACTTGTTGCTCCAGTCTCACATCAAACTATGAGACAATGGAGTCACGAAACAATCTGTTTCACGTTACTAGGCTGACGCCGTTAGACCTAGGGTTTCCAAGTTTCATCTTGTAAGATTCTTAGGGACAAACCCTAGCTCACTTTACAATTACATTTCACTTTCCCTACATTCAGTGAATGTGGGCAAGTATTTAAGGTATAGGCATTTCTTGGAATTTAACTTATTCCGAACGAGTACTCCATGGCTTAGGTGTTTTAGGTTTATGCCAATTTAGTTAACTCTAGAAGATAATTTCGAGATTACTTCCACATGATTCATTGACTATGCGTAAATTGATTTTTTTAACCCTTACTTATCGGTTTGAGGTCAGGTATAGCTTAGGTTAATTTCAACTAATCTTCCATTTTCTTTGTGAAAAAAATTCATGCTAAATAAGCAACCTTTTTCTTGCTAATTTATGTAGTTGACAACGATAATTTCATAGAGTTTATGCATCGTAAGAATCGTTTCATGCTTTGCACTTTTCATGATGATTCATTGCGATATGGGTTAATAGTGCGAGATGCAGTTTATACTTCTAGGCTTAACCGAAGTATACTATTTTAATGGATAATAATCTAGTCTTATAATTCATTTCAACGCATAAGCTATTTGCTAGAAATGCGTTTATACTTTCTTAATTTGCATGTTTCATTTAAAAGTATTGATGACTGAGCTCCTTCGTCGTGAACAACTAGGATGAAAATATATCCTATTTATAATAATTAACCTTGCATGATTGAATTACAACAATATCAAATAAAAATTAGGAAGGAAAACTTGGGATTGGGGTGAGATATCCACGTGGATGCCTGGAGATGACCCTCCCGCGGCTACGCCTTGGACTTTCTTAGGAGGCATCGCAAGTGTAGTCTTTCGGACGTGGAAGTAGCTTTACAATTCCTCTTTGGAATTCCACCGTCGCTTCGTTGCACCATCCGTCGAAAGTAGATTTTAGAAGGCTCCCTCCTTAAAGTAGGGATTTCGAACGAAGAGGTGTTTCAAAATCTTTTGCCGATAAGACCCATTAAAGCCATGGGAGGGGCTTAATGGCCTTATAATGGCTCGCACAAATGGGAAATAAATAAAGTGTGGAATCCCTTCCAAGGGTTTTTGAGTGGGAAAGGGAGGTGTTTAGAAAAAACATTCAACAGTCTTCTTCTCTTTTACGAGTGGGGAAAAAGAAGAAAGGCCCAAGGGTATTTTGCATAGGGCAAGGAACGGCCTAAGGGGTTTAACCACAGGGGGGGAAATGGGGAGTAATCCCTAAGTCCAAGGGAAAGGGTTTAAGGAAATTTATAAAGCACGGGGTTTTCAAAGCCCATAGGAAGCATGGGAAGGATAAGGGAAAAAAGGGCTTATAAGCTTTAAACACGAGGGGGGGTGGGTTTCAATATGTCACAAGGGAAGGGAGATAAGGGATTTTACACACGGGGGGGAGGGGGGGTTTCAATATCCACGGGAAGGGTTCTAAGGGCTTGTGAGGGTTTTAAACACATGGGGGGGGGGGGGGGGGGGAGGGTGATAAACCCAAAAGTAAGGGGGCTTAAAAGGATTTTAAACTCGGGGGAGGGGATTTGATGAGGCATAGGAAGGGGGCTTAAGAAGCCCCCCCCCCCCCTGGAAGCTTGTGAGCTTCCAGAGCTTTCCACGTGGGGGGGGGTGTTTCAGGGCCATCTGTCGACGGCGATTGACAGTTGGGGCGCGGTAGCTCCACGTATGTGAGAGGACGATAGCCTCCCTTCGTCCTCCTTCAGGCGATAGCACTCTCTCGTGTCCTTCTTCACTCTCTCATTGACTACACCGGCGGCCCTCACTTCCTCCTTCATCTTCCTTTCCTCACAGCAGTAGCGCAGGGTATTTGGTAGCCCTCATTCCTCTCTACCTCCACTTCATGGAAGTGCCCTTCTAGTTAAATAGGGGGGGGGAGGGGGATCCTCCCTCTCCTTCGTGTCAGCATGCATGGTGGATCCCCCTCTCCTTCGTGTCAGCATGCATGGCACTACCACCTGCGAGCTCCCACCGAGGAGCTTCCAATTCCTTTCTATTCCCCTCCCCCTCCAGCGCGACTGTCGGGCTCAGGGGGGATAAGGGAATTTTTTTTTTGCATTATTCTAAAGAATTTACCAAAATTGCCATATCATTATCCCCCTTTCCTATAAGGGGTAGTTCATGTGATTCTAGGTTGAGATGCCCATTGTGTAATAGCGGATGCTTACCTTGAGTCTCCTTAGAGTGAGAGAGCTCCATTATCCTCCACTGAACTAGAAACAATAGATGATCCATCTGATAGTGAGACATCATCGAGCGATGGATCTAAGGAAGGGTCCACTACAGAGGATATTTATCAAATAACCTTGAATGAGCCGTTAGAGCCTCATGATCGAATAAGAGACATGGACATTATTGAGCTGGATCTTGGTACGCTAAATGATTCGCGGCCAATTAAATTAGGGTCCATGCTCAGTTCAAAAGAAAGAGAGGATTATGTGTCCTTAATTCGATAGCTCCACGATATCTTTGTTTGGATCTATGATGAACTTCGGGGTATTTCTCCCAGTTTAGCTGTGCATACTATTCGTGTAAAGAAATGTACTAGCCCTGTACGTCAGAAAGTAAGGCGTATACCTTTTGAATTAAGGGACGGGTTGTATGAGGAAATACAGAAGTTGTGTAAAGTAGGTTTGATCTTTCCTGTTCAACATATAGAATGGTGTTCACTAATAGTGATCAGGAAGAAGAATAATAATCAAATCCGTCTTTGTGTAGATTTTAGAGAGTTGAATAAGCAGACTGTTAAAGATTACTACCCATTGCTCTTTATTGACCAAATTTTGGATCAACTAGCAGGTAGGGGAATCTATTCGTTCATGGATTGCTTTGCAGGGTATAATCAAATGGCGATTGCTGAGCAAGACAAGCTAAAAATGATGTTTATTACAGTCTTCGATACCTTTGCATACCATGTGATGGCATTTGTGTTGTGTAATGCACCTGGTTCGTGGCAAAGAACAACCGACAAGATCTTTGGAGACATTTTCCTAGAGCAGTTGAAAGTATTCATTGATGATCTGGGTGTTATAGTACGTGTTTATTATTGTTCACATAAAAAAATGACACAAAACAACCATTTACACCTATGCACCGTAGCAACACCTAAGCGGTGAGGGGGGAGGAAGTTTGTGCGATGATCTAATTGCTGAAGAGATACAAATTATGATTTCCCTCTTTGTGTATAGCATTTAGGGATTGTTTCATAATTAAATATAGTTGACTAGTAGCACGGAAGTTCCCATGCTAGTCCCTAAAGTAGCGTAGCACGTTGTAACACTTAGTTAAAATTCATGAAAGGGTTGTTTTCCGCACCTCACATGGCTGGTTTTTTTAAAATCATAAAATGGTTGTGCACAATCGTCATACACCTTGCATCAAGCATGTCACATGGTATCTCCTAGAATGCATTAAAATTGATTGATAAACTTTGACCAACGATGAGAGGACAGGAAAGTTTTGTGAGGCAAATCAAAATCTCCTGGAACCCTGAATTATGAAAGAGTGAAGTTTGTGCGAATGTCACATGCGTTAGCGACTCATCATGGGGCCAATCACGAAGGCGTAGGAGAGTCATAATGGAACCGCGGCAATCAATCGAGAGGTGCTTCCCTATGTGTGTATTACGAGGCATTATGCCTATATGTTATGGGATCTCCCTCTAAGGAGAAGGGAAGGTGAACGCTGGACTACATATTGGATACAAATGCAAAATTGTCATAAGCATTTAGTGCAAAGTGAGTTTTAGACGCTCCTGGCCCGCCAGGCCATGTGGTGGGGTTGTTTGTCGTTTGCACGAGGTTTGGCTAGTGCCATAGCCATTGCCGGCCCATTTTAGGTCCCATCAATGGTGCATCTTCCAGGAGCTGCCAACAAGTGGTGGTGCTCAAATCTAAGGTTTTTAGGGACCAAATAGTTTGTTTATGTCCTCTGACAAGGACCATCAAGCTAAAATACAAAAAGCAGAACATGCTGAGAGGGCTAGATGGTTTGATGCATTTTGTTTAGGGCTGAGATCCCAAATTTTCCCCTTGGAATGGAGCGTATTTGCGTATATCTGCCCTCTTCCAAGGAGGGATCTCTATGAGCTATTTTGTTTGATTCCGTTAGGCCAAGAGGGCCAGTAGCTTTAAGTAGTTAATGTCTGATTTCTTTAGGCCAAGAGGGCCAGTTGTTTTTGAGTTTTAATAATCTATCTATTTAGGCCAAGAGGGCCTGTTAGTTTGCAGTGAAATGTGCTATTTCTTTAGGCCAAGAGAGGCCTATCTCTATTTGGTGCAGGTACGTTTAATGCTTTGTTTTTTTAGTGATTGCATCATACACGTTGACGAAGTCGCTAGAGGGAGCCTTTGCTACGAAGAAGCTTCTTGTGGCCATTCCATGTGGTTTTGTCCCCTTTTCGAGTTTTCCCTTAAGCAATTAATGATATATGTGTGGGTGAGGGTTTTATTTCTTGTTGGGGACCGGCAATCAAGGCATGAAGTCCCATATTTAGGTTAGGTATGTCTGGGGGAGGTCTGAGTAGTCATTTCCTTCTGCAAGGCATTGTCGGGCATTGAAAGAACTTGTTTTAGATGGGAGTTCTAGTGACCTTGTTCTGCTGACCTGCTAGGCGGCCGTTCTAGGAGTTCTTGCTAGTTGTGAGGCAGTTAGAGAAGCCTACTAAAATAATGATGGAAAGAGACAAAACCCAAAAAAATTGAAAGACAATATATGAATATACGGAGGTGTGTAAAAAGGGGTTTGACCCTTATAAAAATAGAAAAGGAAAGAAAGAAAAATCCTTGAGCTGTTGTTTCTCGCCTTGTGAAGGCCTGGTAGGTTCTTGGGGATGAGACAAGATCCATGGCCGATGCCTTGTCTTCCTAGGGGTGGCATCTAGTAGAAAAATAAAGAATATAAGAAAGTTGGAGACAAAATAAAAGTGAACGTTAGAAAAGGATTAAGTGTCAACTCGCAAGGGCTTGGTAGGTTCTTGGATACCGAGACAGGACTTGACGCCGATGCCCTATTCTCCTTGGGTCACTACGCTCAACTCCCTTCTTTTTACATGCCCGATTATGAAAAAATAAAAGCCTAAAAGAAGAAATGTGCTAAAAGAAATTATTTCTTGATCAGGCTATAGGAGTTCTCGCCTAGTAGAAGCTCCTAGTTGAGTTGTCCTTAGTTAGGTAGGTAGTTCAGACCACCACTTAAGATGACCTCTTTAATCGTTCTTTTTAGCTTGGCTGTGTTCGAGCAGTTGATTAGCGACTGGCTTCAAACTTTCTGTCAGATTATGCTAGGCCTACTCATGGATTTCATGCCTTGGTTTTGACAAGGGGTAGGGTGAGAGCTATAATGTGTTGTGCTGTGTATTTTTTGTATCAACTTGATGCTCCTTTTTGTTGTTTCTGTGCAGATCTCTTCGTGGGACTCGACGGGCTGAGTCGCCCTATCCCGTGGTTACCAATGACATATGAATTTTGATCCGAGAAGTGCTTAAAAATAGCAAAAAATTATGAATTTCATGGAAAAAATAGACTTCATCAAAGGCGGCGGTGGCAATCAGTACGATTTTATGCAGCAATGCGCGGAAAGTGCTTAAAAGAGCCATTCGACAAGTCTGGTTATATTCACAAGATAGAGATGTTCACAAGATAGAGATGTTGAGACAAGTCTGGTTACCTTAGGTTATCATGCATGTTCATTGTGTGGCCCACAGTTAACACTCCCGAAGGTCATGAACCATGAAGAAGATGGTATATCAAGGGAACACTGCTTTCTTGCTAGAGGGTCATGAACTGAGGGAAGGTTTTCTTGGACGACCTTGAGTACGAATGAATAGCCAAAGCTGGTACAAGCTAAAAATGGTCCACATGGAGTTGAATCCAAATGAAATGAGACGGTTCTTAGTTTTCTATAAGTTGCTGTATTGGACCCACTTACAGATCAACCACTTGTTGGATCCCATGCAGATTTTCAAGAATGTGGGCAGCTTACTATGGGACCACATCACAGGAAAGAGAGACACTACAAGGGCACGAATGGATTTGAAGGAGGTAGACAAGATGGGGGCGCTTTGGCCGCAATGTTGGTGCTGATAGTCATTTGCAAGTACCTCAGGCTCCTTGGGTTTTTTTCACTAAAGAAGAGCACTTTATGAAGAAAATTATGAGGTTCATCTGCACTCCAATGACGTGTATGATGCATTCTCTCAGATGTGCATTTTCTAAAGACGACCAATTATCAGGGCTAAAATCCTATGATTGGCATAAGATATGTCAGGTTTGTACTACGAATGGATTGTAAGTGGCCTATGTATTTTACTATTTGGATTGTAGTTGTTGTTTGTAATGCTTCTTCCTTTGTGGCAATTTGTACTACCGATCGTGATTGCAGGATGCCTCACTCTAGAAATACGGGGAGCGATTTATAGGTTGTCAAATTTAAAGTAATGAATCTCATAGAAGGAGATAAAGACATAATCTATTGAATCTGCAAGGCCAGGAGTAGTGGAGATGGTTTGTCTCTTTGAGAAATACCTGCCCACTAGCATGCTCACGATACAAACCTATCTCCTGGTGCATCTTATAGATGAACTGGAGATTACGGGACCTATCCATATGCGATGGATATTCTTCTTGGAGCACTTCATGAAAACCTTGAAAGGCTTTGTGCGATAATGAGCTTGGCCAGAAGGTAGCATGGCTGAAGGTTGGTTGGTGTCCGAGGTATTAGTGCATATCTCATAATGGCTACCAACTGTGGATTCAGACAATAGTATATTATAGTCACTAAAGGATGATGATAGGCTGACCGGACATGTGGTGGTTGGAAACGGGATAGAAAAAATGATGGATGTTGCAATGGAGAAGAAAGTGAATCATTTTTGTATGTTGCACCATGCCTCCATGGAGATGTGGCTCGCTAGATACGAACAAGCCAGAAAAGATAAGGAAGAATCGTGATCCAAATTTCAACATAGTATGTGCCATCAACCGATTCAATATCCCAAGGGCATGGAGGACATGCCATGGTTTATGTGTATACAATGTTTGCATGGAGCTTTGATCACAACCTCTCGCGAAGGGGTGGAGGTCTCTACTATGGACTGGGAATTCTCAAGGGGATGTAGTCCAAAGGTTACCACATGTTTTATAAGCTATCGTATCTAGATTTTATATATGACAACTAATTAACCATTTCAATGTATAGTACAAAATATATAATTCGGTGTGCTCGTGCGAATGACATTTTTGCATGGAGCATATCAACAAAATGTGCTCCAAAATGGATTCTGGTATCATGGCAAAGTTCGAGCAAGAGGGCCAACGGCGAGCCACGGATCCAAATACCATTATAGAAGAGATGGAGTATTTTGGGAGTGTGCAAAGTATTATCATGGTGGATTACCGTAGCTTCTTCATGATCCTATTCGATGTGTAGTGGTTCAAAGTGGTATTGGAAGGAGTCGAGGCAACTGTTCTCAACGAGGTCCATCTCGATTTCTCGAAATAGATTCTGAAAAAAGATGGATGGATTTGTGTGACACATTTGTATTGCAGACCCATTGTGAACATGTGCATGAAATCATAATTTTTAAAATTTTATTACGACATGGTATATGCCACAAATGTTAAATCTCTCTTGTATGTGATTTTAAGCAGGTAATTTTCTATCCAAACCCCCGACAACCTCAATGACAATATATTGTACCTTCAGCTCTCCGAAGTGCGAGAGTATATGATCAAAGCAATGTTCCCCAGTGTAGATGAGGATAGTATGCATATAGAGGGGTTGATATTGTAAGGGGTGGAGGCCGCCCAAAGCTTGGAGCATGTAGAGGAAGCAAAATCAGGTAACAATGATGGAAAGATAGGAGGCCAATAATTCTTTGAGAACAAGGTGGACTCATCCTTTTGTGGTGACCTTTCTATCGACCTTCCACTTTATGCAGAGTTCTATTAGGAGATTGACATGGGACCATATGCTACATCATACTTGGAGCATCCACCTACTCAATTTGTTGATGAATTACTTATAAGGATACTCTAAAATATGCATTTTAAGTAAGATCATTTTTTAAAGAGTTATGTTTCCATGCTTTGCTTGAATCTTTATATTGATTATGCTAACATCAAACTTTTTTGTGCAGGGGTGACCTTTATGGATATTTTGATAGTTCGATGAGTCAAGGGATGAGCGATGAGGAGCTACAGGAGATCTTAACATGTATGTCTCTAGATTAGATGGCTTGATTCAGAGATATGGCAGACGAGGATCTCTCTTGGACACCATCAGCTCGTTCCATTAGATCTAATTTGGCACACTCTGATGCTTTGGTTTCCAGTAGACGAGGTCAACGCTCCAGACTTGGGCGGCCAAATGAAGGGAGTGGTTTTGGGAGACGTTGTGGAGATATCAATGTGGTGATCCCACGGTCAGGAGGGCTCGAGATATAGGTGATACTCTTGGCTCTCATGCAGGTTTGAGAGAGGGTGGCTCAAGTGGTTATTGTGGAGGTATCGACGCAGTGTCTCTGTCTCATCATTCTGTTGGAGTTGCATCACCTATGGGATTTGTCACACCTTTTGGGACATCTACTTCAATCACTCCATCTTTTCTCACCCATCCGCAAGGGGCACCCCTATGGGTGCTACTCTGAGAGATACCACCCTTGTGGATACACCAGATGTATAGGGGTCTCCTGGATATGCCCAAGAGCGCGGTTGTAGGTGGGAAAGGACACATCTTAGACATAGCTAGAGGGACATGGATACCTTGTACATGATAGGATAGGAGCTGTCATCATGAATGATGAGGGGAGGAGGGTGATGACTCATATGAGAGAGTTGTGCCAACAAGTTTTTTGGCATAACATCTTGGATGATTGGAAGAACATACCGAAGGGGAGCAAGGACTACATAGTAGCAGCATCCTTGCATGAGGAGTTTCTGGTATCCACCACAGTAGATGGGTTTTCCACAGGGGGCTAGATGATGGAGTGCATACATGCGTACATGTCACATATACGATCAGATGCACGCAAGGCACTTAAGAGTGGGGCCCCAAAGCACGAGTGGCTAGATGCTGATCATTGTCGCCAACCTTAGGAGGAGGCTCTCCAAGACATTGGAGATAGCAACGTGAGGCAACAAGGGCATGACTGGAGGCAGGAGTGGTCCATCATCTTGGGAGTGGCGGCCATAGGACTTATCTGGAGAACTTTGTAAGTTTTTTTTGTTATTCTCATTGATTATGTTGCAATATCGCTTGTACAGGGAATCATGTTTCTAACAGTTGTATTTTTTTTTCCTTTGTAGCACTCCATTACAAACCATGATCCCACTGGCCTAGAGACTTGATATGCAAAGAGACACGGCCTTACTACATTGATCAATAGATTGTATGCACACGGCAGCTAAGTAAGTCACTCATCTTTCTCGATAGTTACTAATTTTAATTAAAATACATTATTGTATGGTGGACTAATGTGTAGTTGTTTGTTTTTTTGGATAGTCTATTCGATGCTCCTTTACAGTGGGACAAGCTTTCAGATGGTGAGAATCTATAGCTCGCACTTGGGTCCATGGAGTGCACATCCTCTTCTTTTTTGGTCCTGTGATTTATATAGGCATTTTCTATGCATTATGTTATTATCATCCTTTGTATCTTACCATGATTCCATGAGCGCTTTCATTATTTATTTTATGAATCATTCTTGTGGATTCAAGCACACTTTTCTGTCATTTTAATGACCATAGTACACCTTACTCTAACCCTTTTTTACGGCCCAAATACAACACATAGTGCTACATGTGGCAAGGCAGTTTGCTGCCCTGCCAAATTTTTTTTTATTTGTAACAGTTGCTATTAGTGTCACAAATTTACTAGAGGCATTGCTATTAGTGTCACAGTCTGCATTGCAAAGTGTCGCTATTTTGGTCGTTATTTGCATCACAAATAGGGATGGGTTCTATGGCCTCACTAATACCGATGTGTTTAGCGACGGCGGGGGTAATTTTTTTTGTGAACATTTTTGTCTCTTTGAACATCGGTATGAGGCTTGTATCTTGTAGTGACTCTATCATTAGCCATTTAGCTTTGTAGGAGATTGAGTTCAAGGATTCTTTGCATCCTTTATTTCTTCTTGGTACTCTACCTAAGTTGTGGGACACTTTCCACATATGACTCTTTGTGCTGAGGATGGGTTGAAATTACAAAATGTTGAGAGTGTCCTCTTGACAAAATAGATTCTCTATGGGCTGGATGATGGATTGCATGCGTGCATACATGTCACATAGACGATCCGACGCATGCAAGGCAATCAAGAGTGGGGCGGCAAAGCCCGAGTAGTTAGATGCAGACGGCTGGTGCCGACTGAGGGAGGAGGCTACAGATTCTCCAGGACGTTGGAGTCAGCAGCGCGAGGCGATGAGGGCACGACTCGAGGCCAGAGTGGTCCATCATCTTGGGAGTGGCGGCCACAGGACATATTTGGAGGACTTTGTAAGTTTTTCTTTTGTTTTGCTTACTTGTTTTTTTGAAATATTCTTTATACTAACAATCATGTTTCTAACAGTTAGCATTTTGTTTTCTTTGCAACACTCCATTACAAATAGCTATCCACAAGGCCTTGAGACTCGATAGGCAGAGAGGCACGATCTCAATGCATTGATCGACCGATTGTATAGACGCGGCGGCCCTGTAAGTCACTCATCTTTCGTGTCCATAGTTAACATGAGATATTTGAATGCATTATTGTATGGTGGATTAATGTGTTGTTTCTTTTTCTGTAGAATCCGTTCGATACTCCAGACGAGCTTTCGGGGGACGAGGATTTGTAGCTCGCCCTTGGATCCTTGGAGCTCACACACCTTTATTTTTAGTCGCTTGATCTATGTAGACATTTTCTATGTATTAGTGATATCCTGTCATGATCATAAGAGATATTTAATTCTCTCTTGCTGATGGAACGAAGGTTAAGAATGCATATTGATTAATGAAATAAGAGAGAGTTATTATAGGCTTGACCACATGGATAAGCTATGCCTCAATGAGATATCAAAAGAAGAGGGAGGATATGAGCATGAGTACATGACCAAATTGTGTTTCAAGAAGAGATCTAAAAATGATAGAGAGAGTATAGGCTTGAGCATATGGCCAAGCTATGCATCAAGAACATCATTAAGATAGATTTGATATCCCCTTATGCATAGGATCAAGATTATGAATGCATATAATTGATCATTGAAATAAGAGAGTTTCTATAGACTTGACCATATGGATAAGATATGGCTTGAGTATATCTTAAAAAGAGAGGTAGGATATGGGCCTTAGCACATGGCTAGTTGTGGTAGCCCAATAGTTGCTATAAGCTTGATTATATGGGCAAGTTCTATGGCTTTAGGAGATCTTAAAAGGAGAGGAAGGGTATGAGATTGAGCACCATTAGGGGATATTTGGACTCAAAGTTTGGGACTTTTAGTTTTAGAGAAAGAAAGCCTTTGAACCAATAGGACGAGAGCTACCATTACCGTAATATTGGGGTTTTCTAGTTTTAAAGTCTTTTATCTCAAATCTAAATTATTTTTAAATAAAGCATTTTGAGGTATTTTTAGATATAAATTCATAGATACACAAAATACAATAGATATTGATACAACTAAAGACATTATATGGAGATATTTCTTATAAAGAAAAGAAAGGAAGGTTGGAGTGAAAATAAAAGTGAGCAACAAAAAAGGATTAAGTGTTGCCTCGTGAGTGCTTGGTAGGTTCTTGGGTTCCGAGTTAGGACTTGAGACCGATGCCCTGTTCTCCTTAGGTCATCTCCTTGATGATTTTTGTGGATTATAATTTTTGTGGCAGCTTGATGCTTGCCTTGATTGATGTTTATGTAGACCTGTTTGTGGGATTTGACGGGTTGAGTCACCCAATCCCGTGGTCACCAATGAGGGTGGAATTTAAAGACTGTTAAAGTGTGGGAAAGATGTGTAGAAGAGAAAATTCAAGGCGACAATTGGACCTCTTCGGAATAAGCAGAGACGAATTTGGCAATTTTCACGAGCCGCGAAAGATGGGATTTCAAAGCAATTTCGAAGAGCACTTGCAGATTTTTCATAATTTTTCCAAATGTCAAATTGAACTAGAGTGAGTGACTGAGTTTGGGACCCTGAGTCGGGGTAGGTAGAAAATTTTAGAGGTCATCAATTCGAAAGCTAGACGGTGGAGATATGAGGTCGGTAGGGCCAAAGTTAAAACTTGTTGGGCATGGACTTTGAAAAAGCCTTAAGCCCCTCTTTAAAAATTTGAATTTGTGGGGGGGAGGGGCATTTTGCCAAACGCGTGGCGATATGCTACCGTCCCCCATGGCGCCGTTTGTTTTGGAGAGGGAGATAAGGGGGTACAAGCAACCCCCAATTTAGTCTAGGTAATGAACAGCATCATGCCAATCATTCTTTAATCCCATAGGTTTTGTACGGTCTTCAAGAAGCTCTCCCAACTCGTCCTGAAGTGCACAATCAATTGCGTGCAAGAATAACTCCACTTTCTCCGAGTTTAGAGCTCTTTGCTCTAGTGCATCCAACTAGTTGTAATGTTCTTCAAACTCGCGCCATAACTCAGAAGCAACAAAACCTTTGTTGGGCTGATAGACCCATTCTCTAAATGTCTTCTATGTAGCAATACCATAATCCTTCATAAAATATTCATCTTTGAGCGCCTTCTTGAAGACATTCCAGTTTGAGTCTTGCATAAATAAATTAGTCACTCTGACCCACAAAGAAGGCGTGACAAGTCGTAGGAAATATTTGCTCCAATTGGTAGAAACTCTGAAGAAGCGCATGTGTCTTTCAAAAGCTTTAAGATAGGCTGAGACATTTTGACCATAAAATAATTTACGATCACTTACCACAGCCTCAATCACCTTTGTTTCACCATGCGTATGCTCTTGTTCTTGAATATGCAACATTTGTTTTTGATCCAATTGTTGCTGATGTAACTGCTGCTGCTCTTGCATAGATAACTACAACTATTGATTTTGCATCATAATAGTCAAAGAAAGAGTTTACAATAAATTCTTCATCTCTTCGATCGAAAAGGAAAAAGCACTCGATGATGAAGTGGGTGGAGTATTTGAAGAGTCTTCCATCTTGACAATCGAAAGCGACACTTCACGTCAGGTTCACCAGGTGTCGCACGGAGTTCACATGGAGTTCGTGAATGTTGCTCGTCACAGGGACGCTAAGCGAGATGAAGAGAACTCAAGATAAATCCATGGACGTATACTTGTTGTACATGTTGAAAACCATAATTAAGAAGATGTTCGATTGTTGTTGATAATGATTAGGAGCAAGGTGAAGGCAGAGAGATCACTTCCCCTTCTTACAAGTTGCTTTTTGCAATTATATTTCACAAAAGATATTCAAAGAATCCTGCTTACATGGAAGAATAATTTCTCATGAAAGTCAGTCAAATGAAGTGATGGAACATCTGATAAAGATCCAAAGGAGGAGTTTCTTTTGCACACCTTTATGATAAAAGCTCACGATGTAACTTCAAAATATGTCATATAGAATACGATATCAGTCTCATTTTTGTGCGCCTTTTAAATTCCAGAAATGGAACTTTTACAATAGAATGCAAGCTTGACTTAGACTTCAAAAGAACATTGTGAAACTTCTGTTTGTTGAAATCAATGCCTATGTTCCAACCTTCAAGGCTTCCAAGCACCTTTCAACCCTGTCAGAAATCACTTTGAAGATCATAATGGCGAAGCTGATGACGTAGCTTCTGACGCGTGGTCGAAAACAGCTCCTGTTCCAACTGTAGCAGCCCTTGGATGCCTTATGGGATTAGGAAATACTGGTTGTCGAAGGCATTTTGATATATTGGATCCAACGGGGGTCACCACATTCGCATTACCGCCCTAAGGGTACATGCCCTAGATTGATCCGAGATAGGTGAGGCTATCGTGACAGGCTGGTCAATTCTACTAAAGTTGTGGAGGTGGCCCACGTGTATGTATTCAGTTGGTACTCATTTTGATCTCCGTTCCAAGGTATATATAAACCCAATAAGTTTTGTCAAAAGTGAATATATCCTTTTACAATGCAGCAAGTAGTTTTCATGTTATCAATGCTCATATTGTCACTAAGGCCAAAACCAGTCTCTTTTCAAGATTTCTTGTATCTATAAGTAAAATATATAATAGGTAGAGAAACAGTCACTACAACAGAAATGAGGCATAGACGTGCATATTAGACACGCAAAGTCGGGCGCGTCTATCATAGCGTCTATAAGTGTGTGTAAATAGACGCAAATTGTGCGTCTATATATCCGCGCAAATAGACGCTAATATAGACGCACCAACAGACGCACAATTATTTAACCACCTAAAATTGCAATTCACATAATTAAAAAACCAAAGTTACTAATTATTTAACCACCTGAAATTGATTCTTGAGCATGCACGTGTGCGCATGATAAAAACCATAGAATTAAGAATACACATTGAATCATTGAATTAAAAAAATAGAGCTAATAATTACTCGAAGTACCATTGGCATCCTCGAAGTGAGCAAGGACACCACAATCTTGGGTATTTCTCTTTTCATCTATACGTTGAGTTCGAAGATGTTTACCCTCATACCAAAGAGCATTGAATAATGTGCACTAGTCGTAAAAGATAAAAGATCAAACTAGACATGCTGGACCCTCACGAGGTGTTCAAATAACTAGACATGCTAGACCCTCACGAGGTGTCTGTAGCAAAATATACTAGGTAGATGAAAGAGCCCTTAAGCTATGGTTCACTTACTTGGGCCTTAAAACAAAGATCAGCATTACTCCTACTCTAGACTTGGATAAAAGTGCCAGTGAAGATTCGAGTGTTTTATGGCTCGAGACTCAATCTATAAATGGAAAAACATCATGTCCACATCTAGGTTCTATCCCACCCTTCAAGTTCAAAAAGGGCATGGGTTTTGGAATTCCTGGCTTTTTTAAAGGCAAGCCAAAACCATTTAATAGTTTGATGGAAGGCCCTCCCTTTTTTTATTTTGAAAATGTTGAGAACGTTCCCAATTCAGAGTGGGAGACCATCAAACGGCATTTTAATGGCATAGATTCAAAGTTCACAGACTCTAGATATTTTTCAGCATGCTTTAGGCTGAGGTGGTTATGTTTATAACCTTCCAGTAGATGGAAGAAGGTTGATCCTTCCCCCTGCTCCCATGACAATCTTTGAGGTGCTTCCAAAAACAAAGAAGTATTGGCCCCCATGGGATCCAAGAGAGAAGCTGAATTGCATAAACACATGGGGTGCCCCTAGCACTATATGTGGATTGATCAGAAAAATATTTTCTTCCCACAAAGAAAGCAAGATACCTTCTTATCTTCAACATGAGATTGTCTTGGCATGCAAAATATGGAACTTGGTTTGGGTCAGCCCAGGCCAAGCTGCCCCACTTGAACCCCATGAGATTGAGCTAGTGCTTGGATATGATCGTGACCACACTTGAGATTGCTCTACCCTTTCAGATCGGTATGATGCATTGGGCAACTCATTTCGGGTCAATACTATTGCGTACAGTCTTTCACCATTGAAAGAATTATATCCGCAAGGTTTAACAGTTCTGTCCTTATTCTTGAGCCTTGGTGGGAAAGAAGTGGCATTGCACAAATTGGGTATAATTTTGAAGGCTGTTGTTATTGTGGAGATCAATGATAAATGTAAAAACATAATAGCCAGCTAGTGGAACAAAACCTTCCCCACATGCCGATTTCAAATGGAGGATGATGTTAGAGATCTTACTGATGATAAGTTGGCTGAGCTTGTGGATGCAGTGGGAAAGATTGTGGATGCCAATTCATAGCATGAGTAGATTGATGTAAATCAATTGGCTTGTGCATATGCAAGCTATTCCAATCATGTCAACGTGCACTTATATCTCACATATCTTTGATTGATTGATGGATAATATGCCTTTCTCTATCTCTTTCGTGTACACCTTCATTGCATTATCTTTCTCTTGCTAAAAACCATTCGTACTTTATCCACCTATTGATACGTAAGTGGGATAATATGCAATTATAAGCGGGATGTTCTAGTAAGTCACTACATATATATATTCCAATTGACTTGCCAATGTGTTATCTCTTATCCTCAAGCTTTGTTATATATATCACCACATAGGTCAATTGATTCCCTAAATGCATGCATTGATTGGATAGGGCATGCCCTATACAAATGTGATTGGATAGGGCTTGATGATTGGATTATATATAAATCAAAGGTTGACTTGTGCATTTGTAATATGTCACCACATAGGTCAATTGATTCCCTAATTATACATGCATTGATTCCTTAAATTGTTCTTGCGCGTCTGTAAGCGCGTGTAAGAGGAATTATCTGCGCATATACACGCGCCATTACACACGCTGACAGAGGCGCCACGCAAGTATAGAAAAATTTAAAAAAAGTTGTGGCTTTCTTTTCAAACCTGTGCTTTCCTACGTTTTTTGTGCGTTTTCTGCAGTTCGAGCTCGACATCACTACTCATGTCTATCTATCACTTCATGAAGACAATGAGGCAAGGAAATAAGAGTAAAAAGAGGACAGGAGGAAAGAAGAGCCAAAGAGTAAAGAACAAGAGCCAAACAGCAAGAAAGAGAACAAGATTGAAGCAACTTACCAAGGGAAGGGAGAAGGAGGACAAGGAGCTTGCAACCTAGCTGCCGCTACCAGTTGGAACGAGCAAAGCAGGTGAGTTAGGTGAGTTCTTCTTCTCTCTCTCAATCTTGTTTGGTTTCTCTGTTTATTTGTCTCTCCCTTCTCTCTCTTCACATGCTGGATCTTGTCATCTATGGAGGTTTTTTAGCTTTGTTTTTAAAGCAAGTTTAAGAAGAAATGGTGCGACTGTGGGCGTCTGTCAGCGCGTCAAGATGACAGTGTAGACGCGGCTGTAGACTCGGAAATAGATGTGCTGATAGACGCCCACAGAGACGCCCTGACAGACGCAGACAGAGACGCATGTATAGACACTGTATGTAATATGTTTTATCTGCACAGGGTAATATGATTTTTCTTGTGTAGATGTGGAATCCTGGATCCTCCAGCACCCCATTAAACAAGGAGCAATTCATGGGGGAGATGACCCAATTATCTTGGTCGCCCTCCCACTGTAGATGAGGTTTTGAGTGTGATTTCTAGGATACCTATCACATCTTTTCCTACACAGGGATCAGCTGAGGTATATGGATCGGCTGAAGCACGTGCATCTACAAAAGCACGTGCATCTGCAAAAGCATGTGCATCTACAGAAGCACTTGTATCGAGTGAGGTAGAGGGTAGTGCACGTCGAGGGAGGAGGGAGAGTGGTGCGGGAGGACGAGGAGGTCGAGGGCTTTGTGGGGGTTGCCTAGGTGGTGGCTCTCGATCACCCTCACCGGAAAATGAGAGAGGTGAGCCTTCACAAATGTACTACTCTATCACTGATGTTGGTGGTATCTTGCATGACTTTGAGGGGAGGAAAGTGATAGCCTACTTGAGGAGTGTCGTGCATGCCACATACAAAGATTGCATGATTCCCTTCAAGTACCAGAAAAATTGGGTATAATTTTGAAGGCTGTTGTTATTGTGGAGATCAATGATAAATGTAAAAACATAATAGCCAACTAGTGGAACAAAACCTTCCCCACAGGCCGATTTCAAATGGAGGATGATGTTAGAGATCTTACTAATGATAAGTTGGCTGAGATTGTGGATGCAGTGGCAACAATGGAGTAAGCAGGGTAGGCTTCGGTGGCAAAGAATCCTATCTTTTCTTTAAATTTCCCAAGATTCTGAGTAGTTTAAAACATATCATGCAAGCAAAAGGTTACCTAAATATGACCAAACCTCTTAACATCTAGTATTTTTTTGAATAGGGCATGATTGGATGTATATATGACATAATTACACCTGGATCATACGCTAGGACATGATATACATGTATATACGACATGATATACATGTATAGGGCATATACATGCATAGGACATGATATACATTACCAACTTTACTTCTTTCTAAGTATTACAAATATACATCCAATCATTCAAAGCTAATTACATATATGTGATTTCATGCCCTATATGCATCCAATCATGCCCTATACAAATGTGATTGGATAGGGCATGATGATTGGATGTATATATAAATCAAAGGTTGACTTGTACATTTACAATATATATATATATATATATATATATATATATATATATATATATATATATATATATATATATATATATATATATATATAGAGAGAGAGAGAGAGAGAGAGAGAGAACTGATCAATACACTCACATGTCTCATTTAATGTTGTGCACTTAATCTAGCCATGCATGCCAATTCATAGCATGAGTAGATTGATGTAAATCAGCTGGCTTGTGCATATGCAAGCTATTCCAATCATGTCACGGTGCACTTATAGCTCACATATAATTTTAGATAAGGTGGACCACATGTAACCAATGTGCACATGTCCTCTTTTCATCATCTTTAGCCAGTGTGTCCACTTGTTGGTGACTAATACCAACAAGCCAACTACAAATCTCTTATCTATGAAATGTATAAGTAAATTAACTTGGTTAATTTGATGAGGCCAATTTTTCCTTCCATGGACAGTGTGGTTGGCTATATTCTACTTCAAGGTTATAGGAACTTGCAGAAGTCAATGGAGCATCCTAAAAATAACGATACTTTAATTACTATATCAAGTCACTTCATGTACATATCTTTGATTGATTGATGGATAATATGCCTTTCTCTATCTCTTTCGTGTACACCTTCATTGCATTATCTTTCTCTAGCTAAAAACCATTTGTGCTTTATCCACCTATTGATACATCTATACTACATTATTATTTGAGCTACAGGTTCGGAAAAGTATCGAACCACCATATTGCTCCCGAACCTAGTATATATGCAATTGTAAGTTGGATAATATGCAACTGTAAGTGGGATGGTCTAGTAAGTCACTACATATATATGTGCCAATTGACTTGCCAATGTGTTATCTCTTATCCTCAAGATTTGTTATATATGTCACCACATAGGTCAATTGATTCCCTAAATGCATGCATTGATTCCTTAAATTGTTCCTACGCGTCTGTAAAAGCGCGTGTAAGAGGAATTATCTGTGCATATACACACACCATTACACGTGCTGACAGACACGCCACGCAAGTATAGAAAAATTTTAAAAAAGTTGTGGCTTTCTTTTCAAACGTGTGCTTTCCTGCGTTTTTTACGCGTTTTCTGCAGTTCAAGCTCCACATCACTACTCGTGTCTATCTATCACTTTATGAAGACAATGAGGCAAGGAAATAAGAGTAAAAAAAGGACACGAGGAAAGAAGAGCCAAAGAGTAAAGAACAAGAGCCAAATAGCAAGGAAGAGAACAAGATTGAAGCAACTTACCAAGGGAAGGGAGAAGGAGCTTGCAACCTAGCCGCCACCACCCGTTGGAACAAGCAAAGAAGGTGAGTTCTTCTTCTCTCTCTCAATCTTGTTTGCTTTCTCTGTTTGTTTGTCTTTCTCTTCTCTCTCTTCACATGCTGGATCTTGTTATCTATGGAGGTTTTTTAGCTTTGTTTTTTAAGCAAGTTTGAGAAGAAATGGTGCGACTGTGCGCGTCTGTCAGCACATCCAGATGACAGTGTAGACGCAGCTATAGATGCGAAAATAGACGTGTTGATAGACGCCCATAGAGACGCGCTGACAGATGCTCACAGAGACGCAGGTGTAGATGTGCACAGAGATGCAGGTATAGACGCTGTATGTAATATATTTTATTTGCACAAGGTAATATGATTTTTCTTGTGTAGATGTGGAATCTTGGATCCTCCAGCACCCCATTCAACAAGGAGCAATTCATGGGGGAGATGACCAATTATCTTGGTCACCCTCCCACTACAGATGAGTTTTTCAGTGCGATGTCTGGGACACCTATCACATATTTGCCTACACAGGGATCAACTGAGGTACATGGATCGGCCGAAGCACGTGCATCTGCAGAAGCACATGTATCGAGTGAGGTAGAGGGTAGTGCACGTCGAGGGAGGAGGGAGAGTGGTGTGGGAGGACGAGGAGGTCGAGGGCTTTGTGGGGGTTTCCTAGGTGGTGGCTCTCGATCACCCTCACCGGAAAATGAGAGAGGTGAGCCTCCACAAATGTACTACTCTATCATTGATGTTGGTGGTATCTTGCATGACTTTGAGGGGAGGGAAGTGATAGCCTACTTGAGGAGTGTCATGCATGCCACATACAAAGATTGCATGATTCCCTTCAAGCACCAAAAAAATGGTTTGTGGCAAGAGGTGCTACGGGCAGTAGTTCATGGCTCGAAAAAGCTCAATGCTTTTTCATGAGTAAAAGCTTAAGAAAAGCTTTTGGCATTCTTAATCATGTTTCCATAGATCGTTGGTCTGACCTCATTGAATATGTCAGTTATACCACACAAATTTGACCAGCAGCGCAAATCTCTTGTCAAGATTTTTCCCATTAGTTTATTCTTTAGCTGAAGAAGCTTTCTACCTTATATCAACCTCTTCATACTTGTTTCAACCAAGCTATTAGCTTGTTTTTGAGATAAGCTATCATTCAATATTATCGTACTAAAGGTTGATAGTTTTAGATTCTTTTGCAAGATACTTTTGTAGGCGAATCATTTTAGTTTCAAAGTACGTACAACATATTAGTGTTTGTCCTAAAATCATCCATGGATATTAAACACCTTCCCATTACACAAAGTGTTCTTCATATTGCAATTAACACTAAGAGAGGCCTTTGTTCGAGGTATATATAAACCCAATAAGTTTTGTCAAAACTGAATATATCTTTTTACAATGAAACAAGTAGTTTTCATGTTATCAATGCTCATATTGTCACTTAGGCCAAAACTAGTCTCTTTTCAAGATTTCTTGTATCTGTAAGTAGAATATGTAATAGTTAAAAACCTATTCTTTACAGTGATCTTATTTAAAGCTCAATAGTCAATGCACATACGATAGGTATTATTCTTTTTCTTGACTAACAAAACAGGTGCACCGAATAGAGAACTGCTAGGTCGAATCAATCCTCTATTTAGTAATTCCTCAACTTGACTCTGGATTTCTTTTTGCTCTATCTGGTTATGCCTATATGGTGTTTTGCAAGGTGGTTGTGTGCCAGGGATCAAATCTATCTTATGGTCTTCTGGACGTGAAGGAGGTAAACCAGGTGGTAGGTCTTCTGCAAAACAGTCCTTAAAATATAGTAGTGGTGACATTATAGTAAGTCTCCACCATTTTCACAAAGAATGAAAGTGTCGAATGTAGTGATTCTCCATTTAAATGTCCTCGATATGAGTGGATAACTTTTAGCTTCCATAATCTACTAAATATTGATCCAATTTTTCTTATGAAGAGACATATCATCTGCCAACATAGGAATTTCATCAAGTCCTTTGAATCTTCTTCATGTGATCTGATTTTCCATGAATTATGCCCTAACAAGAACATGCTTTAGAAAAGATATTGATGCCCAATCACTCATGCAGTTTGCAAATTTGAGTCCATGCTCTGCAAATCGAGCGATGCTCCACAAAAAAAAAATAAAAAATGCATTGAGGAATTTGTACCTAGCCTAACTACATGTGCTTGTGCATCATGCAAATGCAAACACAAAAGAAACACACAATGGAAAATAGACTCACAATGGCGCTAACTTAGGAGTCCAAAATCTTTGCAGAAAATTTTGCCCTCAGGTTTGCAGTGGTAGAGACGCAGTGTCATGACAATGCTAAGTGGTGAGGAAACCCAAGCTGTGAGCTAGAGGATCAAAATTTTGGGAAATTTTTAAGTGAGGAAATTTATATCCTGGAGCATTTGAAATATATAAGATTGTTTGTGTGTTCTTTATGTTAGAGTATTGCATCAAGGGGCCAATCCTTGAGGTGTAGGAGAGCTGTTGTGAGGCCATGGCATTTACACGAACATTTTAGAGGTCGTTTCTATGACTGACTGCTAAAGCATGACTCCTTTTTTTTTCGGATGCTCCCAACATCCGATCTTGGGTCTTTCTATGACTTGGCGAGATCCCAAAAATTCCGAACAAGATCACACAAGCAAATGGTCTTAGTAAGTTAACTTATTTTTTACTTGCCCTTTTCCCTTGGGTTTTACCTTAGGGCATCTTAATCCCTAACTCAAGCATTAGCTAGTCAGTCAAGACAACGGACATGCCATATTCACAACCCAACCAAGGGTCTTTTAATCTCTAGTTCCAACCAAGCTCAGTTAACAACCAAGGGTCTTTTAATCTCTAGTTCCATTCAAGGGTCTTTTAATCTCTAGTTCCAACCAAGCTCAGTTAACACACATGGCAACACATGATTCTTCATTTAGACCTTCAAGATGCAGTCTAGATGCATGCGATCCTTCCAATTCTCTTAGCACGGTTCTATGCAGGATTTCCCAATCAACCTTAACCATCATGCACATTGCGCATTTAGTATAGTTGTATCTCCTAGACGACTTTTATCTCTCTTTATTCTTGGCAACGAGTACTTATTTCTAATACACCGGATCACATGTGACTTGGGTATATGGAAGTCTAGAGTTTTGTTTAATGATGCAAGTGTATCTCATGAACAAAAATTAACATTTGACGTGTTTCTTTTAACCATGATTGCGAAACGTGAATTCTAAATGACTATTCATGCACTGAACTGGTTAAAAAGCTATCATTTTATGTGAAGTAAGGCGATAACCCTGTCATTTTATATGTGTAAAAGCTATCATTTCATGCATATAATCTTATGCGAATTCCAAACTCTACTGTTTCGCGCATGAAACTTAGTATTTAGAGTAAACAGAACCCTAAGACTCGTTCCTGTTCTACGCACGTCACCCATCTCTTCCACAAGAAAGAATACTTCTTTTTTTTTGAAAGCTTAGAACCTGGGATTGATTCGTGTTTGTTGCGTTGGTCACTCGGCTCACCTCCCCAGCATTACGGTAGCTTGGGCACCTACGCTTCCCGCGACTTTCTTCTTGGGAGCCATTCACCTCACAGAGATTGGGCAGTCCGGACCTTAACGGGTTTCGGGCTAATAGGTTCGGGTAGGAAAGACTATTGGATAGGTTTCTTTGCCGAGAGGGTGGTTTGGGTGTGGCTCCTTGCAGCTACTCATCACTCTCACTCCCTCTCCTTTCTCTCTCTCTCTCTCTTCGTCGTCTCTCCTCTTATCCTCCCACTCTTTCTCTCTCTCCTCCACTTCTTCTTCCTTTTTCTTATTCTCCTACTCTCCCTCTCTCTCTCCTTCTCTTCTTGTCCTCTCCCTCTCCCGCTTCTTTTCTCCTTCTTTCCCTTCCCTCTCTGTCTCTACTTCTTCTCTTCTTCTCTCTTTTTACTTCTCTCTCTCTCCTTCTCTTCCCTCCTTCTCCTTCTCCTTCTCCTTCTCTCCTTCTTCTTCACTTCTCTCTCCCACTCCTCCTTCTCTCTCCCACTCCTTCTTTTCTTCTTCTCCTTCTCTTCTCTCCTTCTCCTTCTCTCCTTCCCCTTCTCTTCTCTCTCTCCCTCCTTTCTCCTCCCACTCCTCCTTCTTCCCTCTCCTCACTCCTTCTCCTTCACTCCTCCTTCTCTTCTCTCTCTCCCTCCTTCTTTCTCTTCCCACTCCTCCTTCTTCCCTCTCATCACTCCTTCTCCTTCACTCCGTCTCCTTCTCTTCTCTCTCTCCCTCCTTCTTTCTCTTCTCACTCCTTCTTCTTCCCTCTCCTCACTCCTTCTCCTTCACATGTTGGGCGCATAGATCACGGCAGAGGAGGGTGTCGGCCTGGGTGCCGGTGCAATTGGCTAGCACATTGGACCAAGGCTACTATTGTAGCAAGGGGCAGGGCGGAAACTTTGATCAGATGGCCAAGGGGGTTGGTACAGTGATTGAAGGTGGGGTGGCTATGGCCGAGAGCCCAGAGGGGGGGACTGCAGTCACTACGGACGTAGGGGTGGACGACCTTCAATGAAGACCCAAGGGCCCTGCGCAGCAGCGGAGGGGGAGGGATGTGACGTAAGGAAGGGGGGCGTAGCCTTTGTTTGCCACCGAGGGAGGGGAGAAGCCTCCCCTATATAAGGGGAGGGGAGGAGGTAGGTGGCATGGCCACCCCTCCGACCTGGAGGTTGCATGTCTCCCCCCCCCATCACCACCACTCCCACTCTCTCTCCCCCCCGGATGTGCTATCGGTGGGGAGAGAGGGGGGAGTAAAAAAATTTGTACTAAAGATAATAATTTTTTCTCTTTTTGGAATTATAGGGGGGGTTCCTATGGCATGTTACATCCTCTTCCCCTTAGAGGAATCGAGATGTCCTCATCTCGAGAGGACCTGGGGGTATTGTTGGTTGAAAGTATCTTCATCCATCCAGGTGGCATCCTCTTCGAGATAATCTTTCCACTGGACGAGGTATTCTCTCAAGATCCTTGACCTCAAATGCCTCTCCTTGACATCTAGGACTCTATTAGGCCATAGCTCAAGGACTCCTTGGCTAGGCATAACAATTTTTTGATCATCAAGTATATGATTCGGATTAGGTAGATACTTTTTCAATAGGCTAACGTGGAATACATTATGAATCTTTAGGGTTGCGGGTAGCTGTAGTTTGTATGCATTAGGCCCTAGGCACTTAATGATCTTATAAGGTCTGCAATACCTTGGACTTAGCTTCTTGTACTCTCCCAGGGACAGTAAACTCTTTTTAGGGTATAGGCACATGAAGACCATATCACCTTCAATAAATGATCTGTCTTGCCGTTTCAAGTCTGCGTAACCCTTTTGTCTATCCTTGGCAACTTGGATGTTCTGTTTTATTGATTTGATTTGATCATCCATGTCTTCCAGCATCTGCCTTAAAGCTTCTATCCTCAAAGTTGTATCCAAGAAGCTCAAAGGAGTACAACAATCGAGCCTATACAATGCTTGAAAAGGGGCCATCTGAATACTTTGTTGGTAAGAAGAATTGTAGGCAAACTCAACGAGTGGCAAATATTGAATCCACTTTTTGGGTTCGCGACAATAGTATGCCCTAAGCATATCTTCAATGACTTGTTTGACTCCTTCCATTTGACCATTATTTTGGGGATGGTAAGCGGTACTTAAACAGAGTTGAGTCCCAATAGCCTCGAAGATAGACCTCTAGAAGTGTGACGTGAAGAGAGAGTCTTGATCACTAATGATTTTTCTAGGTAACCCATGCAGTTTGAATATTTCCTTGATGAATAATCTTGCGATGTCTGCGGCTTTATAGTTTGTCTTGGGGTAGGCCAACAACAAAGTCCATACTAATGAATTCCCATTTCATTTGGGGAATGTCAAGTGGTTGCCTTTTCCTTGGCATTTTGACATGTTCTGGCTTAATGCATTGACAAGACAAACATTCCGTAACATATTTGAGAATGTCACCCTTGAGCCTATCCCAATACTAGCTCTTCCTGACCACATTAAGGGTCTTGGCATAGCCAGAATGTCCTGAGAAAGGGGAGTCATGGGCTTTCCAAAGTATCTTTTGCTTGAGAGTTTGGCTTGCAGGGAGACATAATCTTGTCCTAAAGTAGACAACTACACCACTAACAGAGAATTCTTGATACTTCGTCTTTAGCTTTGGGTCTTGATCCTTGATGGGGATCTCCCTTAGCAAATTTTGATAGACTGGGTCATGATATGCTTCTTCTTTTGCTAGCTCAAGAATTGGGTTGTTTGGCATTGATACCTTTGTAGCTAGAGATCTTGCTGTTGATAGATCTTGCAAAATAAGAGAATTCAGAAATGCCTTGCGACGACTGAGTGCATCGGTAACTACATTCTCTTTTCCAGGCCTATATTTGATTTCAAAATCATATCCTTCCAGCACTTCGATCCATTGATGTTGCCTTATATTAAGCTCATTCTGGGTGAAGATCCATTTAAGACTCTTGTGGTCCGTCACTAAGGCAAATTTGTTACCCAGCAAGTATTGTCTCCAGAGTTGAGAGCATGGATGACAACCAACAGCTCCAAATCATGGGTAGCATAATTCCTTTCATGGCTCTTCAATTTCCTTGAAGAATAAGCTACCAGATGACCTTCTTGCATAAGCACACATCCTAAGGCAAGTGCGCTAGCATCAGTAACCACTTCGAACTCCTTACTAAGATCAGGAAGTTTCAGGATGGGTGCTGATACTAAGCTTTGCTTTAGCTTGTCAAAGCTAGTCTGTTTAGCAGGTGACCATACAATTGCTACTTGCTTCTTTAGTAGATCAGTCAGAGGCGCTGCAATCAAAGCATAATCTTTGATGAAGATCATGTACCATCGTGTCAATCCAAGAAAGCTACGTATTTCTTTGACAGAAGTTGGTGTTGGCCATTCCAGAACGTCTTTAACCTTGGCTGGATCTAATGAAATTCCTTCCGCTGATACAATAAATCCCAGATATTCAATCTGTCGCTTAAAAAATGCACACTTCTTCTTCTTGGCATAAATCTTGTGTGCTCTCATTGTTTTAAGAATAATGCGAAGCTGGGGTTCATGATCTTTTTCATGTTTAGAGTAGACTAGGGTATCGTCAAAGAAGACGAGTATGAAGTCATCAAGATAGGGCCTAAAGATATCCTGGATTAACCTGTTGAAGGTAGCAGGAGCATTTATCAGCCCAAATGACATCAGTAGAAATAATTCAAAGTGTCCATACCTTGTGCTGAATGCAGTCTTTGGGATATCTTCTTCCTTGATCCTTATCTGATAATATCCCGACCTAAGATCTATCTTAGAGAAGATCTTCACTCCTTGAAGACGGTCAAGTAATTCATCTATTCTTGGAATGGGGTATTTATTTTTGATGGTTGACTGATTCAACCCTCTGTAGTCAATGCATAGACGAAGCGTTTCATCTTTCTTCTTTTGGAACAGCACTAGAGCTCCCCATGGTGAACTGCTAGGATGGATGTAGCATTAGTCTAATAGTTGCTTAAGTTGCTCTTTCAATTCAATAGCTTCCATGATGGACATCCTATACGGCCTCTTTGTGACGACTGGTGTAGCTCCTGGCGCTAGCTTGATTTTGTGGTCAACTTCCCTTTGAGGAGGAAGTTCTGCCAGCTCCTCAAGAAATACATTTGCATATTCCTTTAACCATGAAGGTTCTTCCCCAGATTCGTAATTTTGATCTAGCTTATTCATTTTAATCAGATAGATAGGTAGGCCCTTTCTAACACCTTTTATTATCCGTGTTGCTTTTGCCAGCAATATTTTTGGCTTACCAGTATCTCCTTGAGTTGTAACTAGTTCCCCTTCAGAATTTGGGAAGGAGACTTGGCCCTTTCCACAGTGGATGTGGGAATCATTGGGTATTAGCCAATTCATTTCGAGCAAACATTCGTGGACACCTAGGTTCATTACCTTGAACCTCACCGAAGTCGACTTCCCACCCAATAGGAATTTCACCTTAGCAGTTTGCCTAGTACAAGAGACCTCACGACCATTTTCCAATTCCACTAGTAAAGTAGGTGCGTCTATTGTGGCTATTCCTAGCCTTTTTGCACAGATTGGTAAAATTAAGGAATGTGTACTACCACAATCGATTAGGGTTTTGAAGCTTTTACCTTCATAATCTGATGGAGTTTGGATCACCGAGAATTGGCAATTTAGACCCTTCTTGTGAATAGCGGCGTGAACCATTGCCCTCTCAATGTCAACATCCATGGATGGATCTTCTTCATCGCCGAGTCCCTTGTTGGAAACACTAGAGGTTCTCCCTGTGGCCATGATGGTGGCTCCTTGGCCATGGGAGAATCCTTGGAATGGCCCTTGATGATGTCCTCTGCTAAGCTTGGGACACTGCCTCTTGAAGTGTCCGGCCTCATTGCAATGGAAGCAACATAGATTGTCGTCATTACCTTGTGTAGGAACAAAGTTGTTGACAGCATTGGTCCTAGCTTTCTTCATTTGTCCCTAATTCTGACCCTGCGCTCTCTTAGTCTGAACCCTATACATTCCCCTGTTTTGATCCTTGTAAGGCCAAGTCATGTTGTTCCTTGGCTTGGTATACACCTCCTGTATTATTGGCACAGCTCAAATAAGTGCGTCTTGTAGGTCCATTGGGCGCATTGATTCCAAGCGGGTGTTTATGGGGGAATTTAACCCAACAAAAAAATTTGACACATATTGTGTCATACCCATTGGAGGCCCGTAGTTTAGGAGAGAAATGAACTTTGAATAATATGCATCAAGGGACCAAGCTGCTGCAATTCATAGAATTCGTTCATCTTCTGTGTGTGCGGTAGGCAGGTGACAGATACCTCCCTCGCACACCTTCCTTAAGCTTCTCCCAATTGACTGTCCCTTCTGAGATTGCTTGGTCTTTGCACCACTATTTCCACCAAAGTCTTGCTTCGCCTGTAAGCTTAAGTTTGGCGAGCATGGCTTGGTTAGCAGGTGCAGTTTCTGCTGCCTCAAAATAGTCCTCCATGGACTCGATCCAAATCTCAGCGTCAACTTGAACAGTCCTTCCCTTTCCATCGAACTCAAGTGGCTTAATTTGTTTGTTGAGAAGGAACTTCGTCTCTTGAATCACAGTTGTACTTAGTGCAAGGGTCAGACTTGGAACCTGCACTTGGGGTTGCGCTTGGACAATAAGATTCTTTATGTTAAAAACTTATGAAACGTTTCCCATATTACGTTAATATGATCAGCACAACTTTTAGCCAAGTGACCTAATCACTTAACTCCTTTGCCAACATTTACAATCCGGACAGACAATAGTAAAAAGTCTTATTCATTCATGAGGGCATAGTCCTTTGAGTACATTTATTTTGAGTAAGTAAAACAAGCTGATTGGTACATCAGTTTAGGGAAAATAGGATTGTGTTACAATCGGCTATAGAAATTGAGTAATAATATGGAGTGGGGTCATGGATTTTCAAGAAACGATAAGTCATAGGAAGCTCGGGGTATCCCTTCCTTTGATACCCGTTCTTCTCATAGTGCCCTAGCACTTTGATTCTGTCGGCAGGGATCACCCGGGTCACTTCTTCATAGACATACTTGTTCTGCTTGACTTGCCGATTGCCAATATTTAAGGTTGTGTTTGCGTGAGCTTAGACAAAGATGAAAAGCTTCACGATCTTTAAATCCTCCATCCACTTGATTCTCTTCAAGTTGGTCTGAAGGTACGCAAGTCAATGGGATGCTATGTATTATATTTCTGATTCTCTTCAAGTATATTCAAGTTGGATTATATTCATCATGCCTAGCCTCTGACGATAATCCAAAGTACGCATTGCAATCATGAACATGACCTCGAACACCAAGAACTTGCTCCAAGCTTCATGACCCTGCAACCCAGCATCCATAAGTGAGTAAGGAAATGTTTTCAACAAAAAACACAGCTCTATTCCACTTACCTTTCCTTGGCTGTCCCCTTATTTCATTTATTTTCCTCCATTAAGTTCCCTTGTAAATCTTAGATCTCATTGGTTCGCTCTGATACCAACTGTAACGCGCCCGCTTGTCGGCTTGCGGGACACGTCTTAGCAGCCCATCGGGAGGAGGGTCTAGAAGGCTCCACCTGGCACTCATAAGAAATGACATAGGGTTTGCAATAGGTCTTCTCGAGTCTGCCCTGAGTGGAAGTGTCCAGCCATTCCCACTTGGGATCGACATGAGGTCAGGATTCCTTTCCTATCAGCAAAGTCTCTAGGGAGAAACTAGCATCGAGTTCTAGATGTACCACTTTGTGTAGGAACAACAGAGTCGAAACGGATTCATTCTGCACTTGGTTCATGGAGAATGTGAAACAAGAGGGATGCAGAGCTCAACCTCTCTACCATATGGTATAGTCCCATCTCTTTCCCCTAAAACAAAATAAACTGGGATTCTCCATCTGCTGACACTAGATCTTCATTGTCCTATTATCTCATCATTTGAGAAAATTTCCCAGCTAACCGGGATCACCCTTCCGTAGGATGGACCTAAGTCACGTCCACCGCACTTTCCTCAGTTTGCTTTAGTTATCTAATTACCTACCACACTATGTTTTGATATGCAAAAGCAGATTCCTTAATTAATCAAATGAATCACGGGTTCCTTCATGCAACTTAGGCACTGACACAAAAACAATGTCAAGAAAATTCATTTTTCTCCAATATCTTCTATTTGTGCGATCTTGGGTCTTTCTACGACTTGGAGAGATTCCAAAAATTCCGAACAAGATTACGCAAGCAAATGGTCTGGGTAAGTTAACTTTGTTTTTACTTGCCCTTTTCCCTCGGTTTTACCTTAGGGTATCTTAATCCCTAACTCAAGCATTAGCTGGTTAGTCAAGGCAACGGACATGCCATATTCACAACCCAACCAAGGGTCTTTTAATCTCTAGTTCCAACCAAGCTCAGTTAACACACATGGCAACACATGATTCTTCATTTAGACATTCAAGATGCAGTCTAGATGTATGCGATCCTTCCAATTCTCTTAGCACGATTCTATGCAGGATTTCCCAATCAACCTTAACCATCATGCACATTGCGCGTTTAGTATAGTTGTACCTCCTAGACAACCTTTATCTCTCTTTATTCCTAGTAATGAGTACTTATTTTCAATGCACCGAATCGCATGTGACTTATGTATATGGAAGTCTAGGGTTTTGTCTAACAATGCAAAATGGGGAAAAGGTGGTACTGACGTTGTCAAGGGAAGATTCCCTTGCCAGGAGCTGGGGGCATTGGCTGCTTTGGCGGATCTGGCGGCATTCTCAGTTGGCGGCTCCCTCTAGCATGGCGACTCATGGAACTACGGAAACTCCTTTCTCCTCCACGTACCAACGCTGCAGCTTCTCCCTTCCTTTTTCTATGGCGGCGATTGCAAGTCAAGGCAACCTCCCTTCTTCCACACACGTTACAATAGCCTCCACAGTCTGTCGCAGCTCTCCTTTCTTCTTAACCTTCCCCCCTTAGAGGGGTGTATTTATAGGACAAGGGGGGAGAGGGGACCTCCCCCCCACGTGGCCCATTGCATGGCCCTCTTCCTCCACGTCCCCATGCAGCCCTACTGGCCCATCCCCCCACACTCCCTCTCCTCCAGCCGTGCATCGGCTGAAGGAAAAATTAAAAAATTTGAATTTTTTATTCCAACATTATCCTCTTAACCTCCTCCCAAGAGGATGTTTCCCCATGGCTATGCGAGTTTTGAACCTCGGTCCCGATTTGCCAATGCGGAGGTCATGATTCCTCGCATACGGTTTATAGATTGCACTGCCAGTAACTCCAATGCCGGAATTAACCTTTGCATAAATTTTACGCGGGGTGTGGAAAGTCGGACTAGCAATATTTTTGAAACGGGAATATTACATTCTCTCCCCCTTGGAGGAATCGAGATGTTGTCATCTCAAGATGAACTAGGGATATTGTTGGTTGAGAGTGCTCTCATCCATCCAAGTGGCATCCTCCTCGGGATAATCTTTCAAATGGACGAGGCATTCTCTCAAGGTTCTGGATCTCAGTTGTCTCTCCCTAACATCTAAGATCCTATCAGGTCGTAGCTCAAGGAATCCTTGGCTGGGCATTACAACTTGTTGGTCATCAAGTATATGGCTAGGACTAGGTACATACTTCTTCAATAGGCTGATATGGAATACATTATGAACCTTTAGGTTCTCGGGGATTCACAGTCTATAAGCATTGGGTCCTAGGCACTTGAGGATCTTGTATGGTCCACAATACCTTGGACTTAGCTTCTTGCAATCTCCTAATGATAGGAAACTCTTCTTTGGCCGTACACGAATGAAGACCATGTCTCCTTCCTCGAAGGTTCTATCTTGATGCTTCAAATCTGCGTATGCCTTCTGTCTATCCTTGGTGGCTTGGATGTCCAGTCTTATTGACTTTACTTGGTCATCCATCTCTTCCAACATCTGCCTTGAAGCTTCAACCTTCAAGGTTGGATCTCAGAAGTTAAGGGGACTTTGATAGTCATGCCCATACAATGCTTGAAAAGGGGTCATCTGAATGCTTTGTTGGTAAGAAGCATTGTAGGCAAACTCAACCAGGGGCAAGTATTGAATCCACCTTTTTGGTTCACGGCAGCAGTGTGGCCTTAGCATATCCTCGATGACTTGATTGACTCGCTCCGTTTGGCCATCAGTTTGGGGATGGTAGGATGTACTAAAACAAATTTGAGTCCCAATGGCTTCAAAGATAGCTCTCCAAAAGTGTGATGTGAAGAGAGAATCACGATCACTAATGATTCTTCTGGGCAACCCATGTAGCTTGAATATCTCCTTGATAAACAACCTTGCAATGTCTCAGGCTTTATAGTTTGCCTTAACAGGAATAAGGTGTGCAACCTTAGTAAGCATGCCAACCACAACCATGATGGAGTTGTATCCTCCCTGAACTTGGGATAGGCCAACAACAAAGTCCATACTGATGAATTTCCATTTCATTTGGGGAATGTTAAGTGATTGCAACTTTCCAGGCATTTTAACATGTTCAACTTTGATACGTTGACAAGACAAACACTCACTGACATATTTGAGGACGTCACCTTTAAGCCTCTCCCAATAGTAGCTTTTCCTAACCACATTGAGAGTCTTGGCATAGGCAGCATGTCCTAAGAAAGGGGAATCATGAGCTTCCCATAGTATCTTCAGCTTAAGTGACTAGCTTGCCGGTATACATAATCTCGTTCTATAGTAGACAAGTCCACTATTGATGGAGAATTCATGATACTTAACCTGTAGCTTCTGGTCCTGTTCCTTGATAGGGATTTCCCTTAGCATCTTTTGATAGGCTGGATCATGGCATACTTCCTCTCTAGCTAGCTCAAGTATTGGGTTGTTTGTCATGGATACCTTTGTGGCTAGAGATCTAGATGTTGATGGATTTTGCAGGATTAGAGAATTAAGGAATGCCTTGCGACTGAGAGCGTCGACAACTACATTCTCCTTTCCCAGTCGGTATTTGATTTCAAAATCATACTCCTCGAGCACTTCAATCCACCGACGTTGCCTCATGTTGAGCTCGTTCTAGGTAAAGATCCACTTGAGGCTTTTATGATCCGTCACTAGAGTAAACTTGTTACCCAACAAGTAGTGTCTCCAAAGCTTTAGGGCATGGATGACAGCTAACAGTTCTAGATCATGGGTAGCATAATTCTTCTCATAGCTCTTCAGTTTCCTTGAAGAGTATGCTATAGGATGACCTTCTTGCGTGAGCACGCATCCTAAGACAACCGTGCTAGCATATGTTACTACTTCGAACTCCTTACTGAGATCTGGAAGTTTCAGTATAGGTGCTAATACCAAACTTTTCTTTAATCTATCAAATCTAGATTGTTCGGTAGTTGACCATGCAATGGATATTTGCTTCTTTAGTAAGTCCATCAGAGGTGCTGCAATCAAAGCATAGTTTTTGATGAAGACCCTATACCATCTTGTCAATCCAAGAAAAATGCATATTTCTTTGACAATTTTTGGTATTGGCCATTCTAGAACATCTCTGACTTTGGCCAGATCCAATGAGATTCCTTCCGCTGATATGATGAATCCTAGGTATTCAATCTGACATTTAAAGAATGCACACTTCTTCATCTTAGCATAGAGCTTGTGTGCCCTCATTGTCTCAAGGACAATGCAAAGCTGGGGCTCATGATATTCTTCTTGTTTGGAATAGACTAGGGTATCGTCGAAGAAGATGAGTACGAAGTCATCAAGATATGGCCTAAAGATATCTTGCATTAACCTGTTGAAGGTGGTAGGCACATTTGTGAGCGCGAATGACATAACTAGGAACTCAAAGTGTCCATATCTTGTGTTGAAGGCCGTATTTGGGATATCTTCTTCCTTGATCCTTATCTGATAGTAACCAGACCTGAGATCAATCTTGGAGAAGATCTTTGCACCCTGAAGTCGATCAAGAAGCTCATCTATTCTAGGAATAGGGTACTTGTTCTTAACAGTTGATTGATTCAACCCTCTGTAATCAATACATAGTCGAAGCGTTCCATCTTTCTTTTTCTAGAATAGCACTAGAGCTCCCCATGGTGAACTGCTAGGACGGATGTAGCCCTGATCTAGCAGTTGCTTGAGTTGCTCCTTTATCTCAATTGCTTCCGAGATGGACATCCTATAAGGTCTCTTTGCAATTGGCACAGCTCCTGGCACTAGCTTAATCTCATGATCCACTTATCTTTGAGGCGGGAGTTCTATCAACTCTTCAAGAAATACGTCTACGTACTCTTTAGACATGAAGGTTCTTTACTAGACTCCTGCTTTTGATCTACTTTAGGCTTTTATGATCCACTTGAGGCTTTTATGATCCGTCACTAGAGTAAACTTGTTACCCAACAAGTAGTGTCTCCAAAGCTTTAGGGCATGGATGACAGCTAACAGTTCTAGATCATGAGTAGTATAATTCTTCTCATAGCTCTTCGGTTTTCTTGAAGAGTATGCTACAGGATGACCTTCTTGCGTGAGCACACATCCTAAGGCAAGCGTGCTAGCATATATTACTACCTCGAACTCCTTATTGAGATTCAGGAGTTTCAGTATAGGTGCTGATACCAAACTTTGCTTTAATCTATCAAAGCTAGATTGTTCGGCAGTTGACCATGCAATGGATGTTTGCTTCTTCAGTAAGTCCGTTAGAGGTGCTACAATCAAAGCATAGTTTTTGATGAAGACCCTATACCATCCTGTCAATCCAAGAAAATTGTGTATTTCTTTGACAGTTGTTGGTATTTTCCATTCTAGAACATCTCTAAGTTTGGCAGGATCCATTGAGATTCCTTTCGCTGATACGATGAATCCCAGATATTCAATCTGACGCTTGAAAAACGCACACTTCTTCATCTTAGCATACAGCTTGTGTGCCCTCATTGTCTCAAGGACAATCCAAAGTTGGGGTTCATGATCTTCTTCCTGTTTGGAATAGACTAAGGTGTTGTCAGAGAAGACGAGTACGATGTCATCAAGATATGGCCTAAAGATATCCTGCATTAACCTGTTAAAGGTGGCACGCACATTCGTAAGCCCGAATGACATAACTAGAAACTCAAAGTCTCCATATCTTGTGTTGAAGGCTGTCTTTGGGATATCTTCTTCCTTGATCCTTATCTGATAGTAACCAGACCTGAGATCAGTCTTGGAGAATATATTCGCACCCTGAAGATGATCAAGAAGCTCATCTATTCTAGGAATAGGGTACTTGTTCTTAATAGTTGATTGATTCAACCCTCTATAATCAATACATAGTCGAAGCGTTCCATCTTTCTTTTTCTAGAACAACACTGGAGCTCCCCATGGTGAACTGCTAGGATGGATGTAGCCCTGATCTAGCAGTTGCTTGAGTTGCTCCTTCAGCTGAATTGCTTCCGGGATGGACATTCTATCAGGTCTCTTTGCAATTGGCACAGCTCCTGGCACTAGCTTGATCTCATGATCCACTTATCTTTGAGGCGGGAGTTCTATCAACTCTTCAAGAAATACATCCACGTACTCCTTTAGACATGAAGGTTCTTCACTAGACTCTTGCTGTTGATCTAACTTATTGAGCTTAATCAAGTAGACAGGTAGTCCCTTTCTAACTCCCTTTATAATCCGAGATGCTTTGGCCAATTGAATTTTCGGCTTTCCAACCTCACCTTGAGTTGTGACTAGTTCCCCTTCAAAGTTTCAAAAGAAAACTTGGCCCTTTCCACAATGAATGTGGGCATCCTTAAGTTTAATCCAATCCATTCCGAGTAAACACTCATGGATACCTAGGTTCATGACCCTGAATTTGACCGAAGTCGTCTTTCCTCCCAAAAAGAATTCCACCTTAGTAGTTTGCCTTGAACAAGTGACCTCACAACCATTTGCTAATTCCACAAGCAAGGTAGGTGCTTCTACTATGGCTATTCCTAATCTTCTTACACAAGCTGGTGAGATAAAGGAATGTGTACTGCCACAATCAATCAAGGTTTTGAAACCTTTACCTTGATAGTCCGATGGTGTCTGAATCACCAAAAACTGGCGATTTGGGCCTTTCTTGTGAAGGGCGGCATGGACTATTGCCCTTTCAAACTCTGCTTGCATGGTCGGATCTTCTTCATTGCACATTTCCCTGTTGGCCACACAGGCGGTTCTTCCTTTGCCTCGGGTGGCGGCTCCCTGACCACGGCCAGATCCTTGGAAATGTGCTTGACGATGTCCTCCGCCAAGCTTGGGACATTGCCTTTTGAAATGACCACGCTTGTTGAAGTGGAAACATAGTTATTTCGGCCATTGCTTTGGGTAGGGACAAAGTTGTTGACATTATTAGTCCTTAATTTCTTTCTTTGTCCTTGGATTTGACCTTGAACTCTCTTCACTTAGGGCCTATATGTTCCTCTGTTCTGGTCATTATAAGACCAAGTTTTGTTACCTCTTGGCCTAGCCTGCACCTCCTGAATTATGGGCGCAGCTCGAATGAGTGCATCCTGTAGATCTGTTGGGCGCATAGATTCAAGGTGAGTATTCACTGGTAGGCTTAAAACATCACAAAATTTCGACACCTATTGTGTCATATCCATCTGTGGCGCATACTTCAGAAGTGAGATGAATTTTGAGTAGTATGCGTCAAGAGTGAGTCCCAGATGTTTCAGCTCATAGAACTCATTCATTTTCTGCGTGTGATACGCAGGTGGTAAGTATCTTCCTTGCACAGCTTTCTTCATCTTTTCTCAGGTAATGGATCCTTCCGAGATCCCTTGATCTCTGCACCATTGCTTCCACCAAAGCCTGGCTTCGCCGGTGAGCTTCAGCTTGGCGAGCATAGCCTGGTTGGCGGGTGCAATACTGGCTGCTTCAAAGTAACCTTCCATGGACTCTATCCAAATCTCAGCATCCGTTTGGACAGTCCTACCTTTCCCATCAAATTCTAGTGGCTTGATCTGCTTGAGAAGAAACTTCTTCTCTTGGATCACGGTCGTACTTGATGTAGGGGGCGAACTGGGAATCTGTACTTGGGTTGTGCCTGGATAGAGGATTCTTAACATTACAAATCACTAATTGTTATGATTATGCTTCATACCCAATTCAGCTGTCAACCAAGAACCTAGCCACATAACTTTCGATCAATTCTCATAGACAAGAAATACATTAATAAAAAGAAGTCTTATTCCATTTATATGGGCCTAGCCCTTTAGAAGTACAATATTTCTTGGGATGGTAAAGTAACAGTTACATTAGTTCGTGGAGAATAATGTCGTGTTACATTTAGCTATGGGAACTGGATAATAGTATGGTTTCGGGTCATGGATCTTCAGGAATCGGTAAGTCATCGGAAGATTAGGGTATCCTTTCCTTTGGTACCCATTCTTCTCATAGCGTCCCAACACCTTGATCATGTGAGCGGGGATTACGTGGGTCACTTCCTCGTATATATATGAGTTCAGTTCAACCCTCCGACCTTTAATATGTAAAGTTGAGTTTACGTAAGCCTCCACAAAAATGAACAGCTTCACGATCTGCAAGTCCTCCAACCATTTGATCCTCTTTGGGTTGGTTCGAAGGTATGCAAACCGATGGGCAGCTATGTATTAGATTCCTGAGTCACCCATCTATCTCCATTCCACGTACAAAGGCGATGGATTATAAATAGGGTCTAGGATGTTCATCATATAGATCCTTTGTCAATAATCCGGGGAATATATCGCGGTCGATACTTTGGTCAAGGAACCCGTACCTCAAAGGGAACTGCGCGTATGAGGGAGACATGCCAATATCATAAGAGTGCGAGCCAAGGCAAGAAGTTTGAAATCCACAAAGGCTAACCGGAGGTCAAATTCACGATGGCCCCTAAAAAGTCACAAGGTGCAACCGCAGGAGGATCATCTCCTAACATTCATGTGGACATTTCACCGAGCCACAAGTCCAGGTTTTCTTCCTATTTTTGATTTACATGGAAATATTGCAATTATGTATGGTTAATTCATGGAATTAGGATGCACTTTTTCGATTGAAATGCATTTGCTATTTTTAAAAAGAAGTAACTCACGATTGAAGATTGATCATTTGTATTTTTCAATGGAATGAGCAAAAAAAAGAACATAAGATGTCTATGCATTCTTAGCAACTTTTCTTTGTGCATTGCAAAGTAATGAATCTAGAACAACTAATGACTATCATTACAAAGTCGAGGTTATTGTAGTACACCTTCGATTAAAGCATGGAAAGATTAAATCGCATGTCGCATTATTAGACAAATCTTCCAAAAGTTGCATGAAGTAGGTTAACTCTAGCTTCAATTGGCATAAATTTCATGTAACTACGTAGTAGTTAGAAAGATTGCATAATGCCCATTCGTCTTATGAATATTTCATTCAGAAATATAGTTAGGGAAAGGTTGCATGGTTCATTTTAACATAAAACCCTAAAAGCTTAGTGGCATGAATCATGAATGCATATTTTAGTAGGATCAATGGAAATTATGCCGTAACTTAACATGCACTTTGATCTTAACAAGAAAAGTTAGGGTTTGTAAATCTAATCATACGTAGAGGCAATAAATCGTGTGCTTATGAGAACAATATTGTAATGCAACTAGTTTCTCCCCTCTTTGATCACGACAATATCTTTAGGAATAGTTCGTCCTAGTCGTAAGACAAGTAAATTGGTTTACCCTAAACACCTAAACTGCAAAGGATTCACTTAGGATGGTTAAATCGATACAATATATCCCAAGTGCTAACTAGGGTTTAGCACGTTAAGGACTTGACCTAGTTGCACATATTACCAAGTCGAAACTCTCATACCCTAAATTCTTGCCCACATTCACGGAATGTAGGGACAATTGGACGGAATTGCAAGAAACAAATTAGGGTTTCTGCCCTAAAGATCACTCATTCAAAAGGTAAAACTCGGATTGAGTTAGAACCCCTATGTCGGCGTAGTGCAAGCGGGAATGGATTGGATATGAAGACACCCTAAACCCTGTTTCTTTTCTAATCATGATTCCGTGATTAGAAGATGCCATTTGATGGGTGAAATAGTCCCATCGATTAGATGCGACACTTGTGCAACAAGTTGCAACGTCGCATGATCTTGTGGTTTGATCACAAGAGAATGGCCAATTCCTCAGAATGAGATTGGCAGATTCTTGCACAAGTTTATCTTGCAAGAGGATGAGTAGTCGTGCTGATATAGCACCTTTCTTGGGAAAAGTGACCAAGATAAGGGGATTAGATATTTGCTTGGAAGCAAAAGACCAATCAATAATTTGGAGCAACATATTTACTGTTAATAGAACTTAAGGTATTGGTTAAGTTGGGTTAATAGGGTACGGCCCTAACCCAAGGACATAAGGGTTAACAAACAAACCCTTGAGGATCTTGCAGAGTCGCAATTGATCCCGGATCGAATGTTGGAGGCATTCGGAAAGAAGGATTCACTCCTTAGCAGTTGGCCAAATAATAACCACTAGGAAATGATTGTGCTTGTAACAGTTTAGAGAGCACTGTTTGCTTTGTTTGCTCAAGGAACTAAAGGTTGAAAAGATATCTAATGCTTTAGGTTGAAGGCCTGAAGGGAGAGGCAGCCTCAATTACCCCTGACTGTCTGCCTGAGCCTAACCAAGGGGGTTGTTAGCCATGTCAGGAAGGTGGACTAAACCCGCCGTGTGAGGTCTCTTCGTTGAGCGCTACTTGGAGCACGAGGACACTTGGGTGCCAAGGGACTCTGGCAGTAAATCTCTCGCCTTTCGGGCCGTGTACAAGAGACCAACGTGACTTGGGATTGGATCTCGAGGCCCGCATACTAGTCTACGGGCGGAATCTTGGATTACTAATTCTTGTGGATTGCTGGATAGCCTTTGGACAGATTATGCATAAGCCTGCAAGCTGGACTTTATAAATGTATTCCAAAGATAAATATGATAACATGTTAAAAAGAAACTTGTTTGATATTGTTTTTCTATGTCAAGTGCTAAGATTATGCGAATGAATCAGTGTCTAACGAGCTAGTTAAGGAAGCTGCTTGATGCCTGTCCAACTAAATGTGGTAGGTAATTAGACAACTAAAACAACCTGAGAAAAGTGCAGTGGATGTGGCCATGGGTCCGTCCTATGGATGGGTGGTCCCGGTTGGCCGGGAACTTTTCTCAAGCATAATGGACTGCAAGGAGATCTTCTCAAAGGAAATGAATAGCAAGGGTGCTGACCTAGAGTCTAGGTTGTAATAATCCTGGTCTACGCTATTTTAGGGGAATAGAATGGGACTATGCCTTATGGCAGAGAGGTCAAGCATTCCATCCCTCTCATTTTCCATTCTTGTTGAACCAAGTGCAACGTGAATCCTATTCGGCCCTAGCGTTTCTGCGTAAAATAGTTCACTCGGGGTTCGACACTAGTTGCCGTTTAGGAAATTACCATTAGGAGAAATCCTGATTCAAGTTGGTCCTAAGTGGGAACGGCCAGAATACTTCTGCTATGTAGCAGACGCGAAAAGTCCTAGATCGCAAACCCCGTAACTTTCCATGGGAGTGCCGAGCGAAGCTTTCTAGACCTCCTTTTCGATGGACTGCTAAGACGTGTCTTGAAGGGAATAGGTGGACACGTTACAATTGGTATCAGAGGAAACCAACGAAGGATTTTTTTAAAAGAAATCTTAATAAGAAGAAGTAAAGCAAATGTTGTTGTTCAGAACATTTCCTTAGTTTCAATGCTATCTTGCAGAATTATGAAGCATGGAACAGGTTCTTAGTGTTCCAAGTCATGTTTATGACCGCAATGCATTCCTCGAATTATCGACAAAGGATCGATATGATGAACATCCTAGATTGTATTTATAATCCATTGCCTTTGTACGTGGAACGGAGATGGACAGGTGACTCAGGAATCTACTACATAGCTGCCCACCGGTTTGCATACATTCGAACCAACCTAAGACTTGAAGATTGTGAAGCTGTTCATTTTTGTGGAGGCTCACGTAAATTCAATTTTATATATCGAAGGTCAGAGGATTGAACTGAACTCATATGTATATGAGGAAGTGACCCGTGTAATCCCCGCTGCGATAGGATCAAGGTGTTGGGGCGCTATGAGAAGAATGGGTTCCAAATGAAAGGATACCCTAATCTTCCGATGACTTACCGATTCCTGAAGATCCATGACCTGAAACCATACTATTATCCAGTTCCCGTAGCTAAATGTGATATAACATTATTCTCCCTGAACTAATGTAACAATTGCTCTATCATAACATGAATTATTGTACTCCAAAAGGGCTAGGCCCATATAAATGGAATAAGACTTCCTTTTATCAATGTTTATTTTGTCTATGAGAATTGATAAAAAGTTAAGTGGCTAGATTTCTTGGTTGATAGCTGAAATGGGTATGAAATATAAATCATAACAATTAGCAAGTTATAACATTAAGAAACCTCTATCTAGGCACAACCCCAAGTACAGATTCCCAGTTCGCCTCCTACATTAAGTACTGTCGTGATCTAGGAGAAGAAGTTTCTTCTCAAGCAGATCAAGCTGCCAGAATTTGACGGGAAAGGTAGGTCTGTCCAAACGGATGCAGAGATTTGGATAGAGTCCATGGAAGATTACTTTGAAGCACCTGGTACTGCACCCGCCAACCAGGCTATGCTCGCCAAGCTAAAGCTCACCAGTGAAGCCAGGCTTTGGTGGAAGCAATGCTGCACGGATCAAGGGATCGTGGAAGGGTCTGTTACCTGGGAAAAGCTGAAGAAAGCTATGCAAGGAAGATACTTACCACCTGTGTATCACACGTAGAAAATGAACGAGTTCTACGAGCTAAAATAGTTGGAACTCACTCTTGACGCATAGTACTCAAAATTCATTTCCTTTTTGAAGTATGCGCCTCAGATGGACATGAAACAGCAAGTGTCAAAATTTTGTGCTGGTTTAAACCCACCAGTGAATACCCATCTCGAATCTATGTGCCCAACGGATCTACAAGATGCATTAATTCGAGCTGCACCCATAATTTAGGAGGTGCAGACTAGGCCAAGAAGTAACAAAACTTGGTCTTATAATGACCCGAACAGAGGAGCATATAGGCTCAAAGAAGTGAAGAGAGTTCAAGGTCTAAACCGGGGACAAAGAAAGAGAGAAAGGACTAATAATGCCAACAGCATTGTCCCTACCCAAAGCAATGGCTAAAATCTCCATTGTTTCCACTACAACAAGCCCGGTCATTTCAAGAGGCAATGTCCCAAGCTTGGCGGAGGACATCGTCAAGCACCTTTCCAAGGAACTGGCCATGGCCAGGGAGGCGCTACCCGAGGCAGAGGAAGAACCGCATGTGTTGCCAACAGAGAAATGTGCGAAGAAGAAGATCCGACCATGGAAGCAGAGTTTGAAAGGGCGACAATCCATGCCGCTCTTCACAAGAAAGGCCCGAATCGCCAATTTTCAGTGATTCAGATGGCATCGGATTATCAAGGTAAAGGTTTTAAGACCTTGATTGATTGTGGCAGTACACATTCCTTTATCTCACCAACTTGTGCAAGAAGATTAGGAATAGCCACAGTAGAAGCACCTACCTTGCTTGTGGAATTAGCAAATGGTCGTGAGGTCACTTATACCAGGCAAACTGCTAAGGTGGAATTCTTTCTGGGAGGAAAGACGACTTCAATCAAATTCAGGCTCATGAACCTAGGTATCCATGTGTGTTTACTCGGAATGGATTGGCTTAAACCTAATGACGCCCACATTCATTATGGAAAGGGCCAATTTTCCTTTCAAAACTCTGAAGGGGAATTGGTCACAACTCAAGGAAAGGTTGAAAAGCCAAAAATTCAATTGGCCAAAGCATCTCGAATTATAAAGGGAGTTAGAAAGGGACTACCTATCAACTTGATTAAGCTTAATAAGCTAGATCAGAAGCAGGAGTCTAGTGAAGAACCTTCATGGCTAAAGGAGTACATGGACGTATTTCCTGAAGAGTTGATAGAACTCTCACCTCAAAGAGAAGTGGATCATGAGATCAAGCTAGTGCCAGGAGCTGCGCCAATTGCAAAAAGACCTTATAGGATGTCCATCCCGGAAGAAATTGAGCTAAAGGAGCAACTCAAGCAACTGCTAGATCAGGGCTACATCCGTCCTAGCAGGTCACCATGGGGTGCTCCAGTGATGTTCTAGAAAAAGAAAGATGGAACGCTTCGACTATGTATTGATTATAGAGGGTTGAATTAATCAACTATTAAGAACAAGTACCCTATTCCTAGAATAGATGAGCTTCTTGATCGTCTTCCGGGTGCGAATATATTCTCCAAGACTGATCTCAAGTCTGGTTACTATCAGATAAGGATCAAGGAAGAAGATATCCCAAAGACAGCCTTCAACACAAGATATGGACACTTTGAGTTTCTGGTTATGTCATTCGGGCTTACGAATGTGCCTACCACCTTTAACAGGTTAATGCAGGATATCTTTAGGCCATATCTTGATGACATCGTACTCATCTTCTTTGACGACACCTTAGTCTATTCCAAACAGGAAGAAGATCATGAACCCCAACTTCGGATTGTCCTTGAGACAATGAGGGCATACAAGCTGTATGCTAAGATGAAGAAGTGTGCGTTTTTCAAGCGTCAGATTGAATATTTGGGATTCACCGTATCAACGAAAGGAATCTCAATGGATCCTGCCAAAGTTAGAGATGTTCTAGAATGGACAATACCAACAACTGTCAAAGAAATACACAATTTTCTTGGATTGACAAGATGGTATAGGGTCTTCATCAAAAACTATGCTTTGATTGTAGCACCTCTAACGGACTTACTGAAGAAGCAAACATCCATTGCATGGTCAACTGCCAAACAATCTAGCTTTGATAGATTAAAGCAAAGTTTGGTATCAGCACCTATACTGAAACTCCCGAATCTCAATAAGGATTTCGAGGTAGTAATTGATGCTAGCACGCCTAAAGCGCTCTTCAAGGAAATTGAAGAGCCATGAGAAGAATCATGCTACCCATGATCTAGAACTGTTAGCTGTCATCCATGCTCTAGAGCTTAGGAGACACTACCTGTTGGGTAACAAGTTTACTCTAGTGATGGATCATAAAAGCCTCAAGTGGATCTTTACCCGAAATGAGCTCAACATGAGGCAACGTTAGTGGATTGAAGTACTGGAGGAGTATGATTTTGAGATCAAATACCGACCATAAAAGGAGAATGTAGTTGCTGATGCACTCAGTCGCAAGGCATTCCTTAATTCTCTAATCTTGCAAAATCCATCAACAGCTAGATCTCTAGCCACAAAGGTATCCATGCCAAACAACCCAATACTTGAGCTAGCTAAAGAAGAAGCATGCCATGATCCATCCTATCAAAAGATGTTAAGGGAGATCCCTATCAAGGAACAGGACCAGAAGCTACAAGCTAAGTATCTTGAATTCTCTATCAATAGTGGACTTGTCTACTATAGAACGAGATTATGTATATCGGCAAGCCAGTCACTTAAGCAGAAGATACTGTGGGAAGCTCATGATTCCCCTTTCCCAGGACATCCTGGCTATGCCAAGACCCTCAATGCTGTTAGGAAGAGCTACTATTGGGAGAGGCTTAAAGGTGACATTCTCAAATATGTCACTTAGTGCCTGTCTTGTCAACATATAAAAGCCGAACATGTCAAAATGCCAGAAAAGTTGCAACCACTTGTCATTCCCCAAATGAAATGGGAATTCATCAGTATGGACTTTGTTGTTGGCTTACCCCAAGTTCAGGGAGGATACAACTCCATCATGGTTGTGGTTGACATGCTTACTAAGGTTGCACACCTTATTCTTGTTTAGACAAACTATAAAGCCTCAGACATTGCAAGATTGTTTGTCAATGAGATATTCAAGCTACATGGGTTACCCAGAAGAATCATTAGTGATCGTGATTCTCTCTTCACATCACACTTCTGGAGAGCTATCTTTGAAGCCATTGGGACTCAACTCTGTTTTAGTATAGCTTACCATCCCCAAATTGATGGCCAAACGGAGTGAGTCAATCAAGTGATCGAGGATATGCTAAAGGCACACTGTTGCCGTGAACCAAAAAGGTGGATTCAATACTTGCCTTTGGTTGAATTTGCCTACAATGCTTCTTACCAACAAAGCATTTAGATGACCCCTTTTCAAACATTGTATGGGCATGACTGTTGAAGTCCCCTAAACTTCTCAGATCCAACCTTGAGGGTTGAAGCTTCAAGGTAGATGCTGGAAGAGATGGATGACCAAATAAAGTCAATAAGACAGGACATCCAAGCCGCCAAGTATAGACAAAAGGCATATGCGGATTTGAAGCGTCAACGTAGAACCTTTGAGGAAGGAGACATGGTCTTCATTCGCGTATGCCCAAAGAAGAGTTCTCTATCCTTAGGGGATTGCAAGAAGCTAAGTCTAAGGTATTGTGGGCCATACAAGATCCTCAAGTGCCTAGGACCCAATGCTTATAGACTGCAAATCCCTGAGAACCTAAAGGTTCATAATGTATTCCATATCAGCCTATTGAAGAAGTATGTACCTAATCCTAGCCATGTACTTGATGACCAACAAATTGTAATGCCTAGCCAAGGAGTCCTTGAGTTACTGCTTGATAGGATCCTAGATGTTAGGGAGAGACAACTGAAGGATGGATTTTAGGCCCCGGAACATGCCTAAAAATAGGAGAAAAATATGGAAATGCGGGGGAAAATGCTCAACCACGAAGGCGGCAGCTCGAGCAAGCACGATTTTAAGCGTCAAGTACTTGACGGGCGCCCGTACGACACTCCGAGAATTTTCATAATTTTTCCGTGCGCCCATGCCAGTCAGTGAAGCTGCAGGCCTGTCCGGAATGTTGAGACGAGCTCACAGAAATTTTCAGAACGCAGTTCGGAGTTCGCACGCGAGAGTTGGCCCGAAACCGGCCGGGGTGCCCGAGAGGGGGCCCAAAGTGGAAAATTCAAAAGGTGCAAGAGAGGGGGGGTGACCTTTGAGACCCCCCCCCTTCAAAAAAAATCGTGAATATGGAGGGGGGCGGCGGCTGAAAACAGCCGCCGAAAAAAACGTGCCCCCCCCCCCCCCCCCACAATCGATTGCTGGCTCACAAAGAAGCCATGGTTATGGACCTGCAGGCCTGGTAAAAGCATCATGCCGATCAAATCGCCGGTCTCCGCTCCCGCAATGGTGGACTGGTTGGAGAGAGAGAAAACCAGTCTTTCTCTCTCCTCTCTCTCTCTCTCCTCTTAGCCCCCGTTCGTGCTTGAAGGAATAGGATGGAGATGGACGGCCGGATGGATGCCGATTCTTGACGGGATGAAAGAGCAATGCGAAACCGTTGTAGATTGCTGATTCCAAGCAGAATTCATGGCTGGAAATCAATCGTGAGACATGCCAAATTTAATGGAAAAACCCGCAAGACACGGTAATAATTGTTTTTACAAAGAAAATGGTCTTTTGATGCAAATTTGGTTGATAAAAATGTGTTCATATGGATTGAGTTTTGAGTATGTCGTGCTTTGAGTTGGTTTCTAGCTGTTCATCATTTAAAAATCAGGAAACCATGTGTGGGATAGCAGAAAATAGGGAACCGAGACACGAAAAAACCATAAAAATGAAGGAAAACAAGGGTTTTGGGCATATAAATGGGGAAAACCATCGATACACATCAACTAATCTTTCAATTTTGTTGCAAATGAACTAAGGGCCACAGCCCACAAACTGGTTTTCATTTTCAGCAATTTAAAAAATACAAGAAAATGAAGAAAATGGGGAAAAATGATAAAAACACCATGAAAAATAGGGGAAAAATACATTTGGGGCTACGAAAAATATAGAAAAATAGGATTTATGTTTGTTGATGTATAGCAAGGCTGGGGCATGAAGTTATGCTTCAGTTCAGCCTTGTTTATATGTTGTAGTGTGTGTTTCCTTCCTTTCTCCACATAAAATGACAAGGAAACCCTAAAAGAAATGAATATAATGATGCACTATCAACGGGGAAGGGTAGAGTTGTGGAAAAATGGTTAAATGACGCTGAGCATGAGGAATAATTTGCTGATTTTATATGCATTGCATCTAGGACGGAATAATAATGATAAAAATTAAAACCTAGTAGCACGAAGATCACTTCGGTGCTAGGTGTTGCAGCGAAGCACAAAGCGGTTAGAAAGAAAAGCATGAAAGAGATGTTTTGCACTTGCACGCTGCTGGTTTTTAAAATGTTTGAGCACTAGGCATCCACCTCTTTGCATGATCATTTAGAGGAAATTAAAAGTATCAGAGTCAGCTCCTGGATATGCATAGCAATTGTTTTCAGTAGGCCTGTGACCCACCGTTGAGAGCGTGAGGTTCCTATGCTGTAGGATAGACGAGGGTTATAGGGGACAGTAAGTGAGGAAATGGTACATTCCTGGATACGTTTATTGGGTACCTTGAGCGACGTTTGTGCGAAATGTCTAAATGTCGAGCGACGCATCGAGGGGCCAATCCCCAAGGTGTAGGAGAGTCGCAGAGGGTTGACGGCATTCAGCCGTAGGAGGAACCCCATGTGTATGTGATTCGAGCCTTTTGGCTATGTGAAAGGGACTCCCTCTGAGGAGCAATATTGGGTTAGGATCAGTTGGACTACAACGTATTACAAACGCAATGTTTAGGAAGGCAGAGATTTTGATAGACGCTCCTGGCCGCGAGGCCGAGGGGTTGTCTTGTGCGTAGTGACGAGGTCCGGCTAGTGCATGAGCCAGTGCCGGCCCGTTTTTAGGTCCATCAACAACTGAGATCCAGAACCTTGAGAGAATGCCTTGTCCAGTGGAAAGATTACCCCGAGGAGGATGCCACTTGGATGGATGAAAGCACTCTCAACCATCAATATCCCCAGTTTATCTCGAGATGAGGACATCTCGATTCCTCCAAGGGGGAGAGAATGTAATATTTCCGTTGAAAAATATTACTAGTCCGACTTTCCACACCCCGCGTGAAACTCATGCAAAGGTCAATTCTGGCATTGGAGTTACCGACGGTGCAATCTATAAAACCGTACCAAGGAATCATGACCTCTCCAATGGCAAATCGAGACCAAGGTTAAAAACCTGCATAACCGCAAGTGAACTCCCTCTTGGGAGGAGGTCAAGAGGATAATGATAGCTTTATTGCAAATTGTTTTATTTACCTTCCCCTAGCCAATGCGTGGCTGAGGGAAGGGGATGGGCTATTATGGCAACTAGAGGAGGTGGATGGGATGAAGCCATGTGAGGGGCCACGTAGGGGGGAGGTCCCCTCTCCCCCCCTTATCCTATAAATACACCCCTCTAAGGGGAATGTAGGAAAAAGGAGATTGCGCCAAGAATGTGGTAGGCTCATTGTAGACGTGTGTAAGAGGAAGAGAGAGGTTTCGTTGCTGCTGGAGATCATCGTGGAGGGAGAGTGGTGGTCGCCACCTATTCAAGCCGTCAGCCGCCGTGTGGGCCCATTGGCCATCAGCTGCCATCCATCCTTACACGCGGATCGTTACTGGACGTCGTCCCTTCTCTTCCCCTTCAGATTTCCCCCCCCCCCTTTTCCATGTGGATTCAGCAGCCTAGAAGGTCCTTAGAAGCTTCTAAGGGGGCTCTCTAAGCCCCCCTTCCCATTGCATCCACTACAAGTAAATTTTGACCCCGGGTTTTAAATCCCCCCTTCCCATTGGATCTCCTTAAGTCCACTCTACCCTTCGGATTTAAAGCCCCACAAAATCATTCCTAGCCCGGAATTTCAAGGAGAAGAATCTCTCAAGCCTCCGTTTCCGCAAGGCTTTCGCAAGAACCCTCTCATGAATCCCTCTTTCCGAAAGAAGAAAGCCCAAGCTCCGAACCCTAAGGCCTCCCAAATCCAAATTCCGCAAATTGAAACTTCGGTCAAGGAACCCGTACCTCAAAGGGAACTGCGCGTACGAGGGAGACATGCCAATATCATAAGAGTGCGAGCCAAGGCAAGAAGTTTGAAATCCAAAAAGGCTAACCGGAGGTCGAATTCACGATGGCCCCTAAAAATTCACAAGGTGCAACCGCAGGAGGATCGTCTCCTAACATTCATGTGGACATTTCACCGAGCCCACAAGTCTAGGTTTTCTTCCTATTTTTGATTTACATCCAAATATTGCAATTATGCATGGTTAATTCATGGAATTAGGATGCACTTTTGTGATTGAAATGCATTGGCTATTTTTAAAAAGAAGTAACTCACGATTGAAGATTGATCATTTGTATTTCTCAATGGAACGAATGAAAAAAACAACATAAGATGTATATGCATTCTTAGCAAGTTGTCTTTGTGCATTGCAAAGTAACGAATCTAGAACAACTAATGAATATCATTAAAAAGTTGAGATTATTGTAGTACACCTTAGATTAAAGCATGGAAAGATTAAATCGCATGTCACATTATTAGAAAAATCTTCCAAAAGTTGCATGAAGTAGGTTAACTCTAGCTTCAATTGGCATAAATATCATGTAACTACGTAGTAGTTAGAAATATTGCATAATGCCCATTCGTCGTACGAATATTTCATTCAAAAATATAGTTAGGGAAAGGTTGCATGGTTTGTTTTAACATAAAACCCTAAAAGCTTAGTGGCATGAATCATGAATGCATGTTTTTGTAGGATCAATGGAAATTATGTCGTAACTTAACATGCGCTTTGATCTTAACAAGAAAAGTTAGGGTTTGTAAATCTAATCATACGTAGAGGCAATAAATCATGTGCTTACGAGAATGGTATCGTAATGCAACTAGTTTCTCCCCTCTTTGATCAAGACAATATCTTTAGGAATACTTCATCCTTGTCATAAGACAAGTAAATTGGTTTACCCTAAACACCTAAACCGCAAAGGATTCACTTAGGATGGTTAAATCAATACAATATACCCCAAGTGCTAACTAGGGTTTAGCACGTTAAGGACTTGACCTAGTTGCACTTATTGCCAAGTCGAAACTCTTATACCCTAAAGTCCTACCCACATTCACGGAATGTAGGGACAATCGGATGGACTTGCAAGAAACAAATTAGGGTCTCTGCCCTAAAGATCACTTATTCAAAAGATAAAACTTGGATTGAGTTGGAACCCCTAGGACCGAATGATGTCGGCCTAGTGCAAGCGGGAATGGATTGGATATAAAGACACCCCAAACCATGTTTCTTTTCTAATCATTATTCCGTGGTTAGAAGACGTCGTTCTATGGGTGAAATAGTCCCATTGATTAGATGCGACACTTTTGCAACAAGTTGCAACATCACATGATCTTGTGGTTTGATCAGAAGAGAATGGTAAATTCCTCGAAATGAGATTGGTAGATTCTTGCGCAAATTTATCTTGCAAGAGGATGAGTAGTTGTCCTAATATAACACCTTTCTTGGAAAAAGTGACCAAGATAAGGGGATTAGATATTTGCTTGGAAGCAAAAGACCAATCAATAATTTGGAGCAACATATTTACTGTTAATAGAACTTAAGGTATTGGTTAAGTTGGATTAATAGGATATGGCCCTAACCCAAGGACATAAGGGTTAACAAACAAACCCTTGAGGATCTTGCTGAGTCACAATTGATCTCGGATCGAATGTTGGAGGCATTTAGAGAGAAGGATTCACTCCTTAGCAATTGGCCAAATAACGACCACTAGGAAATGATTGTGATGTAACAGTTTAGAGAGCACTGTTTGCTTTGTTTGCTCAAGGAACTAAAGGTTGAAAAGATATCTAATGCTTCAGGTTGAAGGCCTGAAGGGAGAGGCACCCTTAGTTACGCCCAACTATCTGCCTAACCCTAACCAAGGGGGTTGTTAGCTATGCCGGGAAGGTGGTCCGAACCTGCCATGTGAGGTCTCTTCGTTGAGCGGTACTTGCAGTAGGAGGACCCTTGTGTGCCAGGGGGGCTTTGGTAGTAAATCCCTCACCTTCTAGGCCCTGCACAAGAGGCCAAAGTGACTCAGCATTGGATCTCGAGGCCCCCATACTAGTCTACAAGCGGAATCTTGGATTAGTAATCTCTATGGATTGCTGGATAGCCTTCGGGCGGATTATGGATAAGCCTGCATGCTGGACTTTATAAATATATTCCAAAGATAAATATGATAACTTGTTAAAAAGAAACTTATTTGATACTGTTTTTCTATGTCAAGTGCTAAGATTATGTGAAGGAATTAGTGTCTAATGGGCTAATTAAGAAAGCTGCTTAATTCCTGTCCAACTAAATGTGGTAAGTAATTAGACAACTAAAACAACTTGAGGAAAGTGCGGTGGATGTGGCCATGGGTCCGTCCTATGATGAATGGGTGGTCCCGGTTGGCTGGGAACTTTTCTAAATCATAATGGACTGCAAGGAGATCTTCTGAAAGGAAATGAATAGCAAGGGTGCAAACCTAGAGTCTAGGTTATAATAATCCCCGTTTACGCTGTTTTATGGGAATGGAATGGGACTATGCCTTATGGTAGAGAGGTCGAGCCTTGCATCCCTCTCGTTTCCCATTCTCCTTGAACCAAGTGCAGCGTGAATCCTCTTCGACCCTGATGTTTCTGCGTAAAGTAGTTCGCTCGGGGTTCGACACTACTTGCCATTTAGGAAATGACCATTAGGGGAAACCCTGATTCAGGTCGGTCCTAAGTGGGAACGGCTAGAATACTTCCGCTACGTAGTAGACGCGGGAAGTCCTAGATCACAAACCCCGTAAGATTCCATGGGAGTGCCGGGTGGAGCTTTCTAGACCTCCTTTCTGATGGACTGCTAAGACATGTCCTGAAGAGAACAAGTGGACACGTTACATTAGATCTCCAGGAGCTCCCTCGTAGACCAAAAACGTGCACCAAACTCTAGCTTCTTCTATGTTGCTCAAACAAAAAATTTGATGGTTCCATTGGCTCTAAAAGGGGGGTAAAACCCGAGAACACATGCTCAGATTCTATGCATGACCTCATCATAAGAGAATGGCTCACCTGCATTAGTCCCATAACATGATCCATGAATAACAACGCAAGGGGACCAATTGATCAAGTATATTTAAGTAGTAATGGCCTTAGTCCAAAAGTGCAAGATAAGCCTACTGCTTGGCTAAGCATACTACTGACTCTCTCCTAAATCACCCTATTTATGCATTCCACAATACCATTCTAGGGAGGGATATAGGGGGCAGTCAACTAATACTTAATACCCCACTCATCGTAAAATTTCTCAAAAGATTTAGAGACACACTCACACCTATTATATGACCTTAGGAATTTTAGCCTCTAGTTCTTAACAAGAGCAAGGCAACAATGAAAGAGGTGAACAAGACATCCAATTTCTACTTAATAGGGTAAGCACAAACTTTATGTTAGTAATCATCAATGGATGTGACAAAGTACTTTGTATCACCTAGTGAGACTAATGGGGCATAGCACCATATATATCCAATCGAATGAGACCCAAAGGCTCACCCATGTGCTTTATGCCACACTACTTATGCATACTACTTATTTTTTTGCCATATATACATTGATCATAAGACTCAAAATATTTATAGTCTAGGAGTGGAAGTTACTAAAAACTAGTGAGCATTTTCATTCCTTTCAAAGACAGATGTTGTAACGTGCCCGCTTATCGGCTGCTGTCCAAGCACATTTTTAGTGGTTCATTAAGATACAAGTCTAAGAGATGTCGCCTGACACTCCAGGGAATGTTACGTGGTTTGTCACCTAGGGCTTCTCGAGTCTGCCTCGCAACGGAGCATTTCTGGTTGAACCCACTAGGATTGACCTGAAATTTTGGTTCCTAGTGGTCAAGGTCTCATGACAACATTCTAGCATTGATCTTGGACATCCCACTTTACATAGAGATATACAAGCCAAAGGAAATCCATGTGGCACTTGATTCAAAGAGAATGGGAAACGAGAGGGATGATGCACCGCTCAACGTCTCTACCCATAGGGTATAGTCTCATTCTGGTCCCCTAAAATGGCATGAATCAGGTTCTAACATCCTAACAATACCTAAAGTTCTTATGACTGTGGAACCTTGTGATGAGAAGTCTCCCAGTTCTTTGGGACCACCCTTCCATAGGACAGACCCGTTGGGGGTTCCACCCACCCACTTCCCTTGTATCTTTAGTTTTCTAATTAGGTCCTACCACAATTATGTGCGACATTTAAAATTAGCTTCCTTAATTAAGCCTTTTAGGGAACAGGGTTCATTCGAGTAATTTGCAGCATAAACACGAATACAAAGCAAGAAATCCTTTGACAAACGAATCAAACAAATTTCTTAACTTATCTTAACGTTAATCTTTGTCTCCTACCCATACAGGAGAAATTATATATCCCTTTTTCCCAGTAGACGTACCCAGTCCAAATCACATGGCACCATAATCTCCATCCATTATCTAGAATAGGATCTTCCAACACCACAGACGTTGGGCTCACGACAATCTTCAACTCCATTCCGGACTAGGAAAGGGGTGTCTAGAGCTGTACCTCACCCCAAGTAACCTAGGAGTGAGACACAACTTCCGTGGTTGGCCTTTTCACCACTCGACCTTTGGCTCATGAATGGAGCAGTACCCTTTCGGGTTGAAGCATGGTGTGACCTTGGAGATGATCCACATGCACAAAATATCCTTCCTTAATTAATCCAATTAAGAATCAAGCACAATCAAGGCAATCGACCTAATATCATCTTTCAAGAAAACATTCCTTTATTTTCCCATGGCAACTTGTCATCACTGACCCCTGTGATGCATTTACCATCAAACACAAGCACTTGGAATAATCATCCAAATCATATCCCAACAATGAGTTTAATACAAAAGCATTTTGGGCATTATTTGACCAATAAAAAAAAACAATGGTATCCTTTTCCAAACATTGCAAGAATAGTCGTGATAACCTTTCCATTGCGTATTTGCTCTTTCCCTTGTAATAAGGAGTGGTTCTATGTAAAATTTACTTAACACACCCTTCTTTCGGCTAAGACATATGTGTAGTGTGTTTCCTATATTTCATGATATTTTTTTCAAAAAAAAAAAAGTTCATCTAAAGAATCATTTAATCCACAAATGGATGTAAATTGAGGCCAACCTCATGCTCTATAGCATTATATACTCATCAACCTTTTCTTAAATTTCAATAATTTTTCTCACTCTTAAACTAAAATATTTAAAAATATATATATTTTAATAAATTTTTATAATTTATTTTAATATTAACTACTCATTTTCACATTTATGAATCTTATCTAGATTGTGATTCAATATTATATTCAATATCACACCATAAGAACACCATTGGAACCATAAAAATCCATGAAATTATTATTTCTCTATTAAAACTCGCATTAAGAATTTTATGGCTTTGATTTTTATAATGTGAGTTACTAAAAAATACTAATTATTATATTATTTCAGACATATTCAAGCATGTGCAACCATTTTCAACCTTTTTTTATTCACAATAGTAAAAGATTCATCATAAAAAATAAATAAAAGATGTACACACTATAATCTGCATACGCACACATTGTATTTTGAAAAAAGGAAGTCCTGATGGTCATTAATAGTCTCTGCTAACACCTCTTTTGCACTTTCTTGATTCATTCCTCACATTTTATCACTCACGAATTGACACTCATTCCTCCTCATTCTCTCAACCCAAAAAAAACCACTTTTATGGCAAAAGAGAAAGAGGAGAGGGAAAGACTAAATTTTGAGCTTTTTATTTTTTGCATCTAATTGCACGTGGTCTAGAGCAAATTGGAGCGAATAATTGCAGTAATCCATGGACAGGTGGAGAAAGCTTGATTTAGAGAGTTGTAAACTATAAAAAATGGGATGCAAAAATTTACACCCCCTCCCTCCTCACAACATGATTTCTTGGTTTTTTGCTTTTTTAAATTAGCATTCCCACCTAAACATTTAAAAAATCCATTATTTTCTTCATGTTCATACTATCCTGCAAGTGGTTTCAAGACTGGATGGAGGGGCAAACAATCTAGGGTTCATGATCTGATTGAATGGGTAGCTTCTTGGCATTGAAAACTATAATGCCTTAATTAGAGATGAGGTTAGTTTACATGACTATTATCCTAGCCTCCATCACTTGCTTTTCGGCTTTTGAATCTAGTAGTTGCTTCATAAAGCTAACCCTTGTAATTATTAAATGGGAGGTGAGATGGACTTTGATTGGATGAACGGACACTTGCATTGGATTCCTAGCATCGAAATGCATCTAGGAAAACTCTTGCTCCTTGATCTATAATTGTTTCATTTTTTGCTTTAAAAACCTCTTTTTTATGGTTCTCAAGCCACTTTTGTGCTTTAAATTTGGCTCTAAAATTTAGCTCTCATTAGTAACCATGGGATAGGGTGACTCAGCCCTAGAATCCACAAACTAATCCTGCACAAAGAAAAACCATGAAGAGTATCAAGTTGCTTCAAATAAAAATGCATAACAAAGCTCTCAACCTACCCCTTGATAAAATCAAAGCACATGAAGTCTACAAGGAATAGGCCCAACATAGTCTAATCACTAACCCATTGCTCCAACATAGACTAGCTAAAAGAGAGCTATCGAAGAAGTCATCCAAAGTGATAGTAGCTCTTGTGAGATGACACTAAATACTTTTCTTGTTTTACTTTTATTTTTGCTCCAACCATCCTTATTTGATTTTTTTGGCTAGATCCCACTTCCAAGAAGACAAGGCATTGACAGACTTGTCCCTAAGAACCTATCAGGCGTTCTCAAAGCAATGAAAATTATATCTTAGGATTTTCTTTTAAATTTTCTTATTTGGGAGAACCCCTTTTTACACATCTTTGTATTATATATTTCATATAAATTCATTGTTGTTTTTTTAAAAACTTGATAGGCTTCCCTATTTGCCTCATGACTAACAAGGATTCCTAGAAATAGATGCTCAGTAGGCTAGTAGAAAAGGGTCACTAGGACTATCCTACAAAAACCTCTTAGAATGCTTGAAAATTATCTATAGGAGGTGGACAACTTCTCAAATCTCCCCAAACACACCTAACCTAGCCCTAAAACTTCATCCCTTGAATGCCAATCCCCAACGAAAGACAAATTTCCCAATTACATACACACACATAACATAAAGGGAAAGAACTCGTAAAGGAAGGATATCTCGTGGACTTGGCCACAAAAAACTTCTGCATAGCAAGAGGCTCTCTCCATATACTCCATCAAATTTTTTTAGTGCAACACTAAATCAAAATCCATTAACCGCACATGCACCAAACAAATGAATGGCCCTCTTGGTCTAATGATACAAACCATTCCACGGCAAAATAAATGGTCCTCTTGATGTGACAAAATCAAACATTGAATCCAACAAGAATGGCCCTCTTGGCCTAACAAAATATAACCATAAAGTACACTCTTCAACAACCTATTGCTACTGAAAGCAAACCATTGGTCCCTATATAAACCATACTAAAGCACAAAACTAGACCAAGGGGATGGGTTGCTGAGGCCACCCTACACTAAATGGATCAAATTATTAGCTAACCCCATACATAAATGGCAAGGGGTATTTGATGAATATGTTGTTGAATGATCCAATGCATCCATGATAGAGTAGGAAGATGGTCAATCACTACTTAGCTCATAACCATACTAACCATCCGCGCCCAAAACAAGACAATAAGACATATCAATAAGCAGTCCCCATAGTGGCCTTAGAATAATATTAGGGTGCAATCGTAAAAGCCCCTCATGACTAGAGTTAAGAAAGAAATCTTTAACAAAGGCATACTTAGCTAAGGAGTCTGCAAAGTGATTCCACTATTGGCAAATTAATTGGCAAGTCACTGCTTCAAAGATCTCAAGGGTATACCAAGACTACATAATGAGAAATCCTTAGAATGGGATCCCTCACAATATAGGTCCCATTGAATTGGTTGATCACTAACTACAAGTTCCCTTTCACCAATAACTGTACACCTAGCTAGATTCATTTTTATAAGCGAGGTCTGTATTCTGCCATATTATTTGTAAAAGCAGTGCCTAAATGCACTCCCATTTTTAAAACTACTTGATGGTGGCGAGGGTCTTTTATGACAACCCCTACACTCACATGCTTAGCAAGTCCTCGAGAAGGTCCATCAAAATATAATGTATAAAGCAAGGCTTCATTGATGTAACCTATCATGGCAATCAATCTACTCATACTTATAATAGTCAAAATCTAACCAGAGATGAGGTGTAAGATAGGTACAATCCCTCCTTCCAAACTCAACTCAATAGGGATGCTAGTAAGAACTCAATGACATTAGTGGAAATCAACTCGAATATCCCACGTCACTACAAGGATGTGGAGGTATAGCGACGGTGCTTTCCAATGCAAAATAGCAGTGTCGCTATTTGTGTCGCGACGAAAATAGCAACGATGCTGAGACAAAAAAAACGCAGGCCAAAACCCGAGCGTGTTATTTTGCACTCATACACTAAAGAGATAGCGAAATGGAGAGTGAAAGAGAGAGCGAACATCTTGCATTTGAGAGGGAGAGGGAGAGAAAGAGAGAAAGCAGGAGAAGGAAAGCTTCTCACCGCCACCGCCGCTGTTCTCGTGAAGAAGAGGAGGAAGTGTACGAAGGGTGAAAAGGAGCCGCCAAATCCATCTTCGAGCCTTTACGGTGAGTGCATTGTTTCTTCTTGCTTTGTTTTTGTGTTTTCTTTCTCTTTTACTTGTTTTTGTTAAAATTCATGTGTATTGAGAGAGGGAGAGGAAATGAGAGAGGAAGAGGAAGAGTGAGAGGGAGGGAGAGGAAACGAGAGAGGGAGGGAGAGGGAGAGGTAAGGAGAGGAAAGAGAGGGAGAGGAAGAGAGGGAAACATTAAACATAATAGGGAAAGAGAGAAAGAGAGGGAGAGGGAGAGGGAGGGAGAGAAAATGAGAGAGGGAGAGGGAGAGGAGGGGAGAGAAAAGAGAGGGAAACATTAAACATAATAGGGAAAGAGAGAAAGAGAGGGAGAGGGAGAGGGAGGGAGAGGAAGAGAGAAAAGAAAAGAAGGAACGAGAGAGAGAAG